>NW_027222855.1:37500-52500 GCF_030179905.1 Drosophila bipectinata | reverse complement strand
CCTAAAATATACATTGTTGTACCTGCTATACAGGTTAATGCTTTAATAATATTAAAACAATATAAATTATATTTATATTGATTATATAAAACTAAGACATTTCGCAACAATTATTTTAGGTATATCAAAAAATTAAACATATTTTATATGTTTAAATATAGACGAATATATTGAATATAAATTGCGTGTATATTAATTAATATACATGCGTTGCGTGATGTATTGTTCATATTAAATTATGCGCATACATTGATAAATGCAACACCTAAAATATACATTGTTGTACCTGATATACAGGTTAATGCTTTATATAATATTAAAACAATATAAATTATATTTATATTGATTATATAAAACTAAGACATTTCGCAACAATTATTTTAGGTATAAAAATAACTTTATTGAAGGAATTGATATATGCCAGTTAAATGGTGTATTTTAATTTCTTTCAATAAAAACATAATTGACGAATTGTATATTTATATATATTATAAAACTCTAAGCGGTGGATCACTCGGCTCATGGGTCGATGAAGAACGCAGCAAACTGTGCGTCATCGTGTGAACTGCAGGACACATGAACATCGACATTTTGAACGCATATCGCAGTCCATGCTGTTATGTACTTTAATTAATTTTATAGTGCTGCTTGGACTACATATGGTTGAGGGTTGTAAGACTATGCTAATAAAGTTGCTTATTATTATATATTTTTATAATGATATGCATATGGTATATTATTGGATATATTTATATATTCATAATATTAAATATAAAAGCAATTATCTCAAATATATATACAAGAAAAATGAAGATATACAATTCTTTCTTTTTTCAATTCAAATAATACTGAGAAATGTCTAGCATAAAAAAAATTAAATTTTTTTAACTAGAATTGTCTCTTATTTAAAGATGCGAAAATTGAAAATATATCAAATATATTGTTCTTCATAGAGATATATTGTTTATATTATATATACATTGCTTTATACAACCTCAACTCATATGGGACTACCCCCTGAATTTAAGCATATTAATTAGGGGAGGAAAAGAAACTAACAAGGATTTTCTTAGTAGCGGCGAGCGAAAAGAAATCAGTTCAGCACTAAGTCACTTTGTCTATATGGCAAATGTGAGATGCAGTGTATGGAGCGTCAATATTCTAGTATGAGAAATTAACGATTTAAGTCCTTCTTAAATGAGGCCATTTACCCATAGAGGGTGCCAGGCCCGTATAACGTTAATGATTACTAGATGATGTTTCCAAAGAGTCGTGTTGCTTGATAGTGCAGCACTAAGTGGGTGGTAAACTCCATCTAAAACTAAATATAACCATGAGACCGATAGTAAACAAGTACCGTGAGGGAAAGTTGAAAAGAACTCTGAATAGAGAGTTAAATAGTACGTGAAACTGCTTAGAGGTTAAGCCCGATGAACCTGAATATCCATTATGGAAAATTCATCATTAAAGTTATAATATTTAAATAATATTATAGAAATAGTGTGCATTTTTTCCATATAAGGACATTGTAATCTATTAACATATATAATTTATCATAAAATATGACTTATAGTTTATTCAAATTATTATGCTTGCATTTTAACATAGGATAAATTCATTAATTGATAAAGTGTTGATAGATTAATAAGAATACAGTGCGTTAATTTTTCGGAATTATATAATGCATAATTATCATTGATTTTGTGTTTATTATATGCACTTGTATGATTAACAATGCGAAAGATTCAGGATACCTTCGGGACCCGTCTTGAAACACGGACCAAGGAGTCTAACATATGTGCAAGTTATTGGGATATAAACCTAATAGCGTAATTAACTTGACTATTAATGGGATTAGTTTTTTAACTATTTTATAGTTAATTAACACAATCCCGGGGCGTTCTATATAGTTATGTATAATAATATTCATATTACTGCTGCCTCTAACTGGAACGTACCTTGAGCAGATATGCTGTGACCCGAAAGATGGTGAACTATACTTGATCAGGTTGAAGTCAGGGGAAACCCTGATGGAAGACCGAAACAGTTCTGACGTGCAAATCTATTGTAAGAATTAGGTATAGGGGCGAAAAGACCAATCGAACCATCTAGTAGCTGGTTCCTTCCGAAGTTTCCCTCAGGATAGCTGGTGCATTTTAATGTTATATAAAATAATCTTATCTGGTAAAGCGAATGATTAGAGGCCTTAGGGTCGAAACGATCTTAACCTATTCTCAAACTTTAAATGGGTAAGAACCTTAACTTTCTTGATATGAAGTTTAAGGTTATGATATAATGTGCCCAGTGGGCCACTTTTGGTAAGCAGAACTGGCGCTGTGGGATGAACCAAACGTAATGTTACGGTGCCCAAATTAACAACTCATGCAGAAACCATGAAAGGCGTTGGTTGCTTAAAACAGCAGGACGGTGATCATGGAAGTCGAAATCCGCTAAGGAGTGTGTAACAACTCACCTGCCGAAGCAACTAGCCCTTAAAATGGATGGCGCTTAAGTTGTATACCTATACATTACCGCTAAAGTAGATGATTTATATTACTTGTAATATAAATTTTGAAACTTTAGTGAGTAGGAAGGTACAATGGTATGCGTAGAAGTGTTTGGCGTAAGCCTGCATGGAGCTGCTATTGGTACAGATCTTGGTGGTAGTAGCAAATAATCGAATGAGACCTTGGAGGACTGAAGTGGAGAAGGGTTTCGTGTGAACAGTGGTTGATCACGAGTTAGTCGGTCCTAAGTTCAAGGCGAAAGCCGAAAATTTTCAAGTAAAAATAAATATTACAATTATTGTGAAAATTATATACTTTAATAGTGTGTAACGAAAGTTAATAGGGGTCCAATTCCGTAACCTGTCGAGCATCCCTTTGTTATGGATTCTGGGCCACGTGCTCATCCGGGCAACAGGAACGACGATAAAGAACCCGTCGACAGATATCGGAAGAGTTTTCTTTTCTGTTTATAGTCGTACTACCATGGAAGTCTTTCGCAGAGAGATATGGTAGATGGGCTAGAAGAGCATGACATATACTGTTGTGTCGATATTTTCTCCTCGGACCTTGAAAATTTATGGTGGGGATACGCAAACTTCTCAACAGGCCGTACCAATATCCGCAGCTGGTCTCCAAGGTGAAGAGTCTCTAGTCGATAGAATAATGTAGGTAAGGGAAGTCGGCAAATTAGATCCGTAACTTCGGGATAAGGATTGGCTCTGAAGATTGAGATAGTCGGGCTTGATTGGGAAACAATAATATGGTTTATGTGCTCGTTCTGGGTAAATAGAGTTATAATCATTTATGGTTGTAACTTGTTCCCCGGATAGTTTAGTTACGTATCCAATTGTGGAACTTTCTTGCTAAAATTTTTAAGAATACTAGTTGGGTCAAACCAATTAGTTCTTATTAATTATAACGATTATCAATTAACAATCAATTCAGAACTGGCACGGACTTGGGGAATCCGACTGTCTAATTAAAACAAAGCATTGTGATGGCCCTAGCGGGTGTTGACACAATGTGATTTCTGCCCAGTGCTTCTGAATGTCAAAGTGAAGAAATTCAAGTAAGCGCGGGTCAACGGCGGGAGTAACTATGACTCTCTTAAGGAGAATTGGATTGATCGCGTAGAGTGGGTGCAATTCCGTAACTCGTAAATCATACGATCAAGTGAAGTCGACTCAAGAACGCCTCGCGGTATTCTATGGGTACTAGCTTTTGCTGGTAGCTGATTTGAGCGGCGGAGGGGTCCCTGGGGTTACCAGCCCTTGGACCCCTTAAAAACATTGGTGCAGAAACTAACAACGAGCCTCGGATAATTGATGATATAATAGGAAGAGGAGAGTCCACGGCTACTAGTCTGGATGCTAGCAACCAGTATGAACGAGGTGCAGCGGTTAACCTTTCAGGTCGGGTGCCCTGCACGATATGTGGAATGTCGTTCAACTCCAAGAGGGGTTTGGGCGTCCACATGTCACATCGACACAAAGACGAACTTGATACACAACGTCGCGGTTGTGATAAAAAAGCGAGGTGGTCAGAGGAAGAAACGTTGATGATGGCGAGAAAGGAGGTCGAGCTTGCAGCAAGTGGTATTCGACATCTAAATAAAAAGCTAGCGGAAATTTTTACACACCGCAGTTCCGATGCAATTTCTTCATATCGGAAGAGGGGTGAATATAAGGCAAAACTGGAACAGATAAGAGGGCAATCTGTTCCCACCCCAGAAGCATTAGAGTCGAATACCTCACAGCGCCGCCCTAGTAATAGCGAGCAAAACCGACGAGTATCAACATCATCTTCGGGACCAATCAGACCACACGAACAGACGAACAGCGAAATCCTCAGGGTACTACAGGGCTATGCCCCAGTAGTATGCGATTCCCGGTGGAGAGCCGAGGTCCTGCAACCTATCGTAGATAATGCGCAGGTCTCGGGACAGGAAACCACTCTCCAAAGTTTATCTTGCTATCTCATGGAAATTTTTCCGCCACGGAATGAACCGCACATTCTGACGAGGCCCCGAACGGAGCCTCGAAATATGAGACAGCGTAGAAGGCAGCAGTACGCTAGGGTTCAGCGTAACTGGGATAAACATCCGGGAAGATGCATAAAGTCCCTGCTGGAGGGCGCTGACGAGTCGGTGCAGCCACCCCAGGAAATTATGGAGCCATATTGGAAACAGATAATGACCACGCCTAGCTCAAGCTCCATCGAACACGCCTCGTTCCACATGGAACATTCGTTGGAGAGAGTATGGTCCGCTGTGAACCAGCGCGATCTTAGGGCCCATAAGGTCAAATTATCAGGTTCTCCAGGCCCGGACGGGATTACTCCAAGAACTGCCAGGAGTATCCCCGATGGCATTATGCTACGCATAATGAACTTAATTCTCTGGTGTGGGAGACTTCCGTACTCCATCCGTCTGGCCAGAACCATCTTCATCCCGAAGATGGCGACGGCAAGTCGTCCGCAAGACTATCGTCCTATTTCAGTCCCCTCGGTTTTGGTTAGGCAACTAAATGCCATTTTGGCAGCCCGGTTGATTAGTGCAGTCAACTGGGATTCGCGTCAGCGAGGGTTCCTACCGACCGATGGGTGTGCTGACAATACGACGATTGTTGATTTAGTTCTAAGGGAACATCATAAGCGATTTAAATCGTGCTACATCGGGACCCTCGATGTTAGTAAAGCCTTTGATGCGGTAGCTCACAAAGCGGTCTACAACACATTGGCTTCGTATGGTGCCCCACAAGGACTAATCAACTACATACGGAATTCGTACGAGGGCGGCGGCACAATGCTAACTGGGAACGGGTGGGTTTCAAGGGAGTTCATTCCTGCAAGAGGCGTCAAGCAGGGTGACCCTTTGTCTCCCATACTATTTAATCTGGTCATTGACCGGTTACTTAGGTCCTTACCCAGTGAGATTGGTGCCAAAGTCGGAAACGCTATGACAAATGCGGCTGCGTTCGCAGATGATATAGTCCTTTTTGCGGAAACTCCGATGGGCCTTCAGAAATTGTTGGACACCACAGTTGGCTTTCTCTCCTCTGTGGGCCTCACCCTTAACACTGACAAGTGTTTCACTGTCAGCATAAAGGGGCAAGCCAAGCAAAAGTGTACTGTCGTGGAACGGCGGAGCTTTTTGATTGGGGAGCGCGAGGTTCCTTCACTGAAGCGCACTGACGAGTGGAAGTATTTAGGGATTAAATTCACTGCGGATGGGCGGGTCCGGTACAATCCAGCTGAGGAGTTGCAACCGAAGCTGTTGAGATTGACTCGGGCCCCCCTGAAGCCACAGCAGAAGTTATTTGCCCTTCGGACTGTCCTTATCCCACAACTCTATCACAAGCTGACCCTTGGGAGTGTGACGATAGGCGTTCTGAAGAAATTTGACACATTGGTTCGATATACCGCACGGAAGTGGTTGAGGCTTCCGGTAGACGTACCAACTTCTTTTTTCCATGCCCCCCACAGAAGTGGGGGTCTCGGGTTACCATCGTTGAGATGGATAGCACCGATGCTTCGTTTGAAGCGATTGAGCAGTATAAAATGGCCTCACCTCGAGCAATCCGAGGTAGCCAGCTCTTTCGTGGAAGACGAAATGCGGAGGGCCCGGGATAGGCTTCAGGCTGGAAGTCAAGAGTTGTTAACCCGTCTACAGGTAGATTCGTACTTGGCAAATAGGTTGCACATGTCTGTTGATGGTGGCGGGCTCCGTGAAGCAGAGCGTTTTGCTCCGCAACACGGATGGGTTGTCCAACCCACGCGTTTGCTAACAGGAAGGGAATATACAGAAGGAATCAAACTGCGGATAAATGCCCTACCCTCAAGGTCTCGTACCACGAGGGGAAGGCACGAATTGGGAAGACGGTGCCGTGCAGGATGTGATGCTCCCGAAACAACAAACCACATCTTGCAGCAATGCTATCGTACTCATGGGAGGAGGATAGCTCGGCACGACGGCGTAGTAAATCTAATCAAGCGGGGACTTGAGAGGAAAGGCTGCGTCGTTCATGTTGAACCAAGTCTGCAGGGCGAGACCGGATTGAATAAACCCGACCTGGTAGCTATCCGACAAAATCACATTTATGTGATTGACGCGCAGGTAGTGACCGACGGACATTCTCTCGACCAAGCGCATCAGCGCAAAGTCGAGAAGTACGAGACACCGGACATACGGACAAATTTGCGGAGACTTTTCGGCTCGCAACATGTTGTTGAGTTCCATTCCGCCACTGTGAACTGGAGAGGAATATGGAGCGGTCAGTCGGTAAAACGGCTGATTGCTTCAGACCTCCTCAGCACTAGTGATAGTCATATCATTAGTGTCCGGGTAATCAGTGGTGGTCTCTGGAGTTGGCGACAATTCATGTATCTGTCGGGATACACGCGTGATTGGACTTAGTCATGCATCACGTTCATATTAAAAGCTTGCTGCCGTAGCATAACATCTAAAAACGGCATAAAATTCGCTTAAAAACGAGGCGGTTTTTAGTACGTAGGCGTCTTCTGGGTCGTATGAACCCACAAGATGAATCGTGCATGCACACTCTTATTGGCTAAATAACATCATAACCTGAGTGTGTATCTTTTGAAGATTTTTACGATCCTTAGCGAACAAAAAAAAAAAAATAGCCAAATGCCTCGTCATCTAATTAGTGACGCGCATGAATGGATTAACGAGATTCCTTCTGTCCCTATCTACTATCTAGCGAAACCACAGCCAAGGGAACGGGCTTGGAATAATTAGCGGGGAAAGAAGACCCTTTTGAGCTTGACTCTAATCTGGCAGTGTAAGGAGACATAAGAGGTGTAGAATAAGTGGGAGATATTAGACTTCGGTTTGGTATCGACAATGAAATACCACTACTCTTATTGTTTCCTTACTTACTTGATTAAATGGAACGTGTATCATTTCCTAGCCATTATACGGATATATTTATTATATCTTATGGTATTGGGTTTTGATGCAAGCTTCTTGATCAAAGTATCACGAGTTTGTTATATAATCGCAAACAAATTCTTTAATGAGAGATGCATTCATGTATTATCGATTTGAAAATTTGGTATAACTCCAATTACTCAGGTATGATCCAATTCAAGGACATTGCCAGGTAGGGAGTTTGACTGGGGCGGTACATCTCTCAAATAATAACGGAGGTGTCCCAAGGCCAGCTCAGTGCGGACAGAAACCACACATAGAGCAAAAGGGCAAATGCTGACTTGATCTCGGTGTTCAGTACACACAGGGACAGCAAAAGCTCGGCCTATCGATCCTTTTGGTTTAAAGAGTTTTTAACAAGAGGTGTCAGAAAAGTTACCATAGGGATAACTGGCTTGTGGCGGCCAAGCGTTCATAGCGACGTCGCTTTTTGATCCTTCGATGTCGGCTCTTCCTATCATTGTGAAGCAAAATTCACCAAGCGTTGGATTGTTCACCCATGCAAGGGAACGTGAGCTGGGTTTAGACCGTCGTGAGACAGGTTAGTTTTACCCTACTAATGACAAAACGTTGTTGCGACAGCATTCCTGCGTAGTACGAGAGGAACCGCAGGTACGGACCAATGGCACAATACTTGTTCGAGCGAACAGTGGTATGACGCTACGTCCGTTGGATTATGCCTGAACGCCTCTAAGGTCGTATCCGTGCTGGACTGCAATGATAAATAAGGGGCAATTTGCATTGTATGGCTTCTAAACCATTTAAAGTTTATTATTTATATTTTAAACGACAATGGATGTGATGCCAATGTAATTTGTAACATAGTAAATTGGGAGGATCTTTGATCACCTGATGCCATGCTAGTTACATATGAAAACATTATTTAATACAATGACAAAGCCTAGAATCAATTGTAAACGACTTTTGTAACGGGCAAGGTGTTGTAAGTGGTTGAGCAGCTGCCATACTGCGATCCACTGAAGCTTATCCTTTGCTTGATGATTCGAAATATAAAAAAAATGTAAATATGCATGTGTAAATATGTATATTTAGTATAAAAAATCTTTATATGCTATATCTAAGAAAGCATATAAGGATTTATCACGGGTTGTCCACGTTTCCCTACTAATTGTGGCCTACTAACTGTTTCGTCATCTTATTAGTGACGTGAAAAATGAAAATAATATTTTTCATTTATATTGTTATAAGTCTTAAACCTTAAGACGGCGGGAGTTGAATTACTTTCGTTTAGGTAGCCAAATGCCTCGTCATCTTATTAGTGACGTGAAAAATGAAAATAATATTTTTCATTTATATTGTTATAAGTCTTAAACCTTATAACGGCGGAAGATGAATTACTTTCTTTTAGGTAGCCAAATGCCTCGTCATCTTATTAGTGACGTGAAAAATGAAAATAATATTTTTCATTTATATTGTTATAAGTCTTAAACTTTAAGACGGCGGGAGTTGAATTACTTTCGCATAGGTAGCCAAATGCCTCGTCATCTTATTAGTGACGCGCATGATTCAATTCAAGAGATTCCTTCTGTCCCTATTTAAAACCTCACGGATATTAAAAATATTAAACATATATTGTTATAAGTCTTAAACCTTAAGACGGCGGGAGTTGAATTACTTTCGCATAGGTAGCCAAATGCCTCGTCATCTTATTAGTGACGCGCATGATTCAATTCAAGAGATTCCTTCTGTCCCTATTTAAAACCTCACGGATATTAAAAATATTAAACATATATTGTTATAAGTCTTAAACCTTAAGACGGCGGGAGTTGAATTACTTTCGCATAGGTAGCCAAATGCCTCGTCATCTTATTAGTGACGTGAAAAATGAAAATAATATTTTTCATTTATATTGTTATAAGTCTTAAACTTTAAGACGGCGGGAGTTGAATTACTTTCGCATAGGTAGCCAAATGCCTCGTCATCTTATTAGTGACGTGAAAAATGAAAATAATATTTTTCATTTATATTGTTATAAGTCTTAAACCTTATAACGGCGGAAGATGAATTACTTTCGTTTAGGTAGCCAAATGCCTCGTCATCTTAATAGTGACGTGAAAAATGAAAATAATATTTTTCATTTATATTGTTATAAGTCTTAAACTTTAAGACGGCGGGAGTTGAATTACTTTCGCATAGGTAGCCAAATGCCTCGTCATCTTATTAGTGACGTGAAAAATGAAAATAATATTTTTCATTTATATTGTTATAAGTCTTAAACCTTATAACGGCGGAAGATGAATTACTTTCGTTTAGGTAGCCAAATGCCTCGTCATCTTATTAGTGACGTGAAAAATGAAAATAATATTTTTCATTTATATTGTTATAAGTCTTAAACTTTAAGACGGCGGGAGTTGAATTACTTTCGCATAGGTAGCCAAATGCCTTGTCATCTTATTAGTGACGCGCATGATTCAATTCAAGAGATTCCTTCTGTCCCTATTTAAAACCTCACGGATATTAAAAATATTAAACATATATTGTTATAAGTCTTAAACCTTAAGACGGCGGGAGTTGAATTACTTTCGCATAGGTAGCCAAATGCCTCGTCATCTTATTAGTGACGCGCATGATTCAATTCAAGAGATTCCTTCTGTCCCTATTTAAAACCTCACGGATATTAAAAATATTAAACATATATTGTTATAAGTCTTAAACCTTAAGACGGCGGGAGTTGAATTACTTTCGCATAGGTAGCCAAATGCCTCGTCATCTTATTAGTGACGCGCATGATTCAATTCAAGAGATTCCTTCTGTCCCTATTTAAAACCTCACGGATATTAAAAATATTAAACATATATTGTTATAAGTCTTAAACCTTAAGACGGCGGGAGTTGAATTACTTTCGCATAGGTAGCCAAATGCCTTGTCATCTTATTAGTGACGCGCATGATTCAATTCAAGAGATTCCTTCTGTCCCTATTTAAAACCTCACGGATATTAAAAATATTAAACATATATTGTTATAAGTCTTAAACCTTAAGACGGCGGGAGTTGAATTACTTTCGCATAGGTAGCCAAATGCCTCGTCATCTTATTAGTGACGCGCATGATTCAATTCAAGAGATTCCTTCTGTCCCTATTTAAAACCTCACGGATATTAAAAATATTAAACATATATTGTTATAAGTCTTAAACCTTAAGACGGCGGGAGTTGAATTACTTTCGCATAGGTAGCCAAATGCCTCGTCATCTTATTAGTGACGCGCATGATTCAATTCAAGAGATTCCTTCTGTCCCTATTTAAAACCTCACGGATATTAAAAATATTAAACATATATTGTTATAAGTCTTAAACCTTAAGACGGCGGGAGTTGAATTACTTTCGCATAGGTAGCCAAATGCCTCGTCATCTTATTAGTGACGCGCATGATTCAATTCAAGAGATTCCTTCTGTCCCTATTTAAAACCTCACGGATATTAAAAATATTAAACATATATTGTTATAAGTCTTAAACCTTAAGACGGCGGGAGTTGAATTACTTTCGCATAGGTAGCCAAATGCCTCGTCATCTTATTAGTGACGCGCATGATTCAATTCAAGAGATTCCTTCTGTCCCTATTTAAAAACTCACGAATATTAAAAATATTAAAAATATTTTCATATGGATATGCAATCGTATGGATATCCAAATATGTGTGGGAAAGTCGTACTTCCTATACGATAAATGACCGGATTGACGAAACCGTGTTCAAAAAGGTATATAGGGTAGGTGGTGTTCGGCCTACCAATATAATATTAAAATAATATTATATTAAACAGAAGATCGCCAGTATTAATATATAAGCATATGGTTATGAATACATATGCATATAACATATATGAAAATATATGAATATATAAAAAAAAATATATATGAATATGAAAATATTTATATGTATATGGAATATATGGTAGGTGATGATGTTAGCCTACCATATAATATATAATATAATAATTTAATTATATTATATTAAATATGGAAATATTAAAAATATATTAAAAATATTAAAAATATTTTCATATGGATATGCAATCGTATGGATATCCAAATATGTGTGGGAAAGTCATACTTCCCATACAATAAATGACCGGATTGACGAAACCGTGTTCAAAAAGGTATATAGGGTAGGTGGTGTTCAGCCTGCCAATATAATATTAAAATAATATTATATTAAACAGAAGACCGCCAGTATTAATATATGAGCATATGGTTATGAATACATATGCATATAACATATATGAAAATATATGAATATAAAAAAATATATATGGATATGAAAATATTTATATGTATATGAAATATATGGTAGGTGATGAGGATAGCCTACCATATAATATATAATATAATAATTTAATTATATTATATTAAATATGGAAATATTAAAAATATATTAAAAATATTAAAAATATTTTCATATGGATATGCAATCGTATGGATATCCAAATATGTGTGGGAAAGTCATACTTCCCATACAATAAATGACCGGATTGACGAAACCGTGTTCAAAAAGGTATATAGGGTAGGTGGTGTTCGGCCTACCAATATAATATTAAAATAATATTATATTAAACAGAAGACCGCCAGTATTAATATATGAGCATATGGTTATGAATACATATGCATATAACATATATGAAAATATATGAATATAAAAAAATATATATGGATATGAAAATATTTATATGTATATGAAATATATGGTAGGTGATGGTGATAGCCTACCATATAATATATAATATAATAATTTAATTATATTATATTAAATATGGAAATATTAAAAATATATTAAAAATATTAAAAATATTTTCATATGGATATGCAATCGTATGGATATCCAAATATGTGTGGGAAAGTCATACTTCCCATACAATAAATGACCGGATTGACGAAACCGTGTTCAAAAAGGTATATAGGGTAGGTGGTGTTCGGCCTACCAATATAATATTAAAATAATATTATATTAAACAGAAGACCGCCAGTATTAATATATAAGCATATGGTTATGAATACATATGCATATAACATATATGAAAATATATGAATATAAAAAAATATATATGGATATGAAAATATTTATATGTATATGAAATATATGGTAGGTGATGGTGATAGCCTACCATATAATATATAATATAATAATTTAATTATATTATATTAAATATGGAAATATTAAAAATATATTAAAAATATTAAAAATATTTTCATATGGATATGCAATCGTATGGATATCCAAATATGTGTGGGAAAGTCATACTTCCCATACAATAAATGACCGGATTGACGAAACCGTGTTCAAAAAGGTATATAGGGTAGGTGGTGTTCAGCCTGCCAATATAATATTAAAATAATATTATATTAAACAGAAGATCGCCAGTATTAATATATAAGCATATGGTTATGAATACATATGCATATAACATATATGAAAATATATGAATATATAAAAAAAAATATATATGAATATGAAAATATTTATATGTATATGGAATATATGGTAGGTGATGATGTTAGCCTACCATATAATATATAATATAATAATTTAATTATATTATATTAAATATGGAAATATTAAAAATATATTAAAAATATTAAAAATATTTTCATATGGATATGCAATCGTATGGATATCCAAATATGTGTGGGAAAGTCATACTTCCCATACAATAAATGACCGGATTGACGAAACCGTGTTCAAAAAGGTATATAGGGTAGGTGGTGTTCAGCCTGCCAATATAATATTAAAATAATATTATATTAAACAGAAGATCGCCAGTATTAATATATAAGCATATGGTTATGAATACATATGCATATAACATATATGAAAATATATGAATATATAAAAAAAAATATATATGAATATGAAAATATTTATATGTATATGGAATATATGGTAGGTGATGATGTTAGCCTACCATATAATATATAATATAATAATTTAATTATATTATATTAAATATGGAAATATTAAAAATATATTAAAAATATTAAAAATATTTTCATATGGATATGCAATCGTATGGATATCCAAATATGTGTGGGAAAGTCATACTTCCCATACAATAAATGACCGGATTGACGAAACCGTGTTCAAAAAGGTATATAGGGTAGGTGGTGTTCAGCCTGCCAATATAATATTAAAATAATATTATATTAAACAGAAGACCGCCAGTATTAATATATGAGCATATGGTTATGAATACATATGCATATAACATATATGAAAATATATGAATATAAAAAAATATATATGGATATGAAAATATTTATATGTATATGAAATATATGGTAGGTGATGAGGATAGCCTACCATATAATATATAATATAATAATTTAATTATATTATATTAAATATGGAAATATTAAAAATATATTAAAAATATTAAAAATATTTTCATATGGATATGCAATCGTATGGATATCCAAATATGTGTGGGAAAGTCATACTTCCCATACAATAAATGACCGGATTGACGAAACCGTGTTCAAAAAGGTATATAGGGTAGGTGGTGTTCGGCCTACCAATATAATATTAAAATAATATTATATTAAACAGAAGACCGCCAGTATTAATATATGAGCATATGGTTATGAATACATATGCATATAACATATATGAAAATATATGAATATAAAAAAATATATATGGATATGAAAATATTTATATGTATATGAAATATATGGTAGGTGATGGTGATAGCCTACCATATAATATATAATATAATAATTTAATTATATTATATTAAATATGGAAATATTAAAAATATATTAAAAATATTAAAAATATTTTCATATGGATATGCAATCGTATGGATATCCAAATATGTGTGGGAAAGTCATACTTCCCATACAATAAATGACCGGATTGACGAAACCGTGTTCAAAAAGGTATATAGGGTAGGTGGTGTTCGGCCTACCAATATAATATTAAAATAATATTATATTAAACAGAAGACCGCCAGTATTAATATATAAGCATATGGTTATGAATACATATGCATATAACATATATGAAAATATATGAATATAAAAAAATATATATGGATATGAAAATATTTATATGTATATGAAATATATGGTAGGTGATGGTGATAGCCTACCATATAATATATAATATAATAATTTAATTATATTATATTAAATATGGAAATATTAAAAATATATTAAAAATATTAAAAATATTTTCATATGGATATGCAATCGTATGGATATCCAAATATGTGTGGGAAAGTCATACTTCCCATACAATAAATGACCGGATTGACGAAACCGTGTTCAAAAAGGTATATAGGGTAGGTGGTGTTCAGCCTGCCAATATAATATTAAAATAATATTATATTAAACAGAAGACCGCCAGTATTAATATATGAGCATATGGTTATGAATACATATGCATATAACATATATGAAAATATATGAATATAAAAAAATATATATGGATATGAAAATATTTATATGTATATGAAATATATGGTAGGTGATGGGGATAGCCTACCATATAATATATAATATAATAATATTTATTATATTATAATAAATA
>NW_027222855.1:22500-32500 GCF_030179905.1 Drosophila bipectinata | reverse complement strand
GAATACAGTGCGTTAATTTTTCGGAATTATATAATGGCATAATTATCATTGATTTTTGTGTTTATTATATGCACTTGTATGATTAACAATGCGAAAGATTCAGGATACCTTCGGGACCCGTCTTGAAACACGGACCAAGGAGTCTAACATATGTGCAAGTTATTGGGATATAAACCTAATAGCGTAATTAACTTGACTATTAATGGGATTAGTTTTTTAACTATTTTATAGTTAATTAACACAATCCCGGGGCGTTCTATATAGTTATGTATAATAATATTTATATTATTTATGCCTCTAACTGGAACGTACCTTGAGCAGATATGCTGTGACCCGAAAGATGGTGAACTATACTTGATCAGGTTGAAGTCAGGGGAAACCCTGATGGAAGACCGAAACAGTTCTGACGTGCAAATCGATTGTCAGAATTGAGTATAGGGGCGAAAGACCAATCGAACCATCTAGTAGCTGGTTCCTTCCGAAGTTTCCCTCAGGATAGCTGGTGCATTTTAATGTTATATAAAATAATCTTATCTGGTAAAGCGAATGATTAGAGGCCTTAGGGTCGAAACGATCTTAACCTATTCTCAAACTTTAAATGGGTAAGAACCTTAACTTTCTTGATATGAAGTTTAAGGTTATGATATAATGTGCCCAGTGGGCCACTTTTGGTAAGCAGAACTGGCGCTGTGGGATGAACCAAACGTAATGTTACGGTGCCCAAATTAACAACTCATGCAGAAACCATGAAAGGCGTTGGTTGCTTAAAACAGCAGGACGGTGATCATGGAAGTCGAAATCCGCTAAGGAGTGTGTAACAACTCACCTGCCGAAGCAACTAGCCCTTAAAATGGATGGCGCTTAAGTTGTATACCTATACATTACCGCTAAAGTAGATGATTTATATTACTTGTAATATAAATTTTGAAACTTTAGTGAGTAGGAAGGTACAATGGTATGCGTAGAAGTGTTTGGCGTAAGCCTGCATGGAGCTGCTATTGGTACAGATCTTGGTGGTAGTAGCAAATAATCGAATGAGACCTTGGAGGACTGAAGTGGAGAAGGGTTTCGTGTGAACAGTGGTTGATCACGAGTTAGTCGGTCCTAAGTTCAAGGCGAAAGCCGAAAATTTTCAAGTAAAAATAAATATTACAATTATTGTGAAAATTATATACTTGAATAATTTTGAACGAAAGGGAATACGGTTCCAATTCCGTAACCTGTTGAGTATCCGTTTGTTATTAAATATGGGCCTCGTGCTCATCCTGGCAACAGGAACGACCATAAAGAAGCCGTCGAGAGATATCGGAAGAGTTTTCTTTTCTGTTTTATAGTCGTACTACCATGGAAGTCTTTCGCAGAGAGATATGGTAGATGGGCTAGAAGAGCATGACATATACTGTTGTGTCGATATTTTCTCCTCGGACCTTGAAAATTTATGGTGGGGATACGCAAACTTCTCAACAGGCCGTACCAATATCCGCAGCTGGTCTCCAAGGTGAAGAGTCTCTAGTCGATAGAATAATGTAGGTAAGGGAAGTCGGCAAATTAGATCCGTAACTTCGGGATAAGGATTGGCTCTGAAGATTGAGATAGTCGGGCTTGATTGGGAAACAATAATATGGTTTATGTGCTCGTTCTGGGTAAATAGAGTTATAATCATTTATGGTTGTAACTTGTTCCCCGGATAGTTTAGTTACGTATCCAATTGTGGAACTTTCTTGCTAAAATTTTTAAGAATACTAGTTGGGTCAAACCAATTAGTTCTTATTAATTATAACGATTATCAATTAACAATCAATTCAGAACTGGCACGGACTTGGGGAATCCGACTGTCTAATTAAAACAAAGCATTGTGATGGCCCTAGCGGGTGTTGACACAATGTGATTTCTGCCCAGTGCTCTGAATGTCAAAGTGAAGAAATTCAAGTAAGCGCGGGTCAACGGCGGGAGTAACTATGACTCTCTTAAGGTAGCCAAATGCCTCGTCATCTAATTAGTGACGCGCATGAATGGATTAACGAGATTCCTTCTGTCCCTATCTACTATCTAGCGAAACCACAGCCAAGGGAACGGGCTTGGAATAATTAGCGGGGAAAGAAGACCCTTTTGAGCTTGACTCTAATCTGGCAGTGTAAGGAGACATAAGAGGTGTAGAATAAGTGGGAGATATTAGACTTCGGTTTGGTATCGACAATGAAATACCACTACTCTTATTGTTTCCTTACTTACTTGATTAAATGGAACGTGTATCATTTCCTAGCCATTATACGGATATATTTATTATATCTTATGGTATTGGGTTTTGATGCAAGCTTCTTGATCAAAGTATCACGAGTTTGTTATATAATCGCAAACAAATTCTTTAATGAGAGATGCATTCATGTATTATCGATTTGAAAATTTGGTATAACTCCAATTACTCAGGTATGATCCAATTCAAGGACATTGCCAGGTAGGGAGTTTGACTGGGGCGGTACATCTCTCAAATAATAACGGAGGTGTCCCAAGGCCAGCTCAGTGCGGACAGAAACCACACATAGAGCAAAAGGGCAAATGCTGACTTGATCTCGGTGTTCAGTACACACAGGGACAGCAAAAGCTCGGCCTATCGATCCTTTTGGTTTAAAGAGTTTTTAACAAGAGGTGTCAGAAAAGTTACCATAGGGATAACTGGCTTGTGGCGGCCAAGCGTTCATAGCGACGTCGCTTTTTGATCCTTCGATGTCGGCTCTTCCTATCATTGTGAAGCAAAATTCACCAAGCGTTGGATTGTTCACCCATGCAAGGGAACGTGAGCTGGGTTTAGACCGTCGTGAGACAGGTTAGTTTTACCCTACTAATGACAAAACGTTGTTGCGACAGCATTCCTGCGTAGTACGAGAGGAACCGCAGGTACGGACCAATGGCACAATACTTGTTCGAGCGAACAGTGGTATGACGCTACGTCCGTTGGATTATGCCTGAACGCCTCTAAGGTCGTATCCGTGCTGGACTGCAATGATAAATAAGGGGCAATTTGCATTGTATGGCTTCTAAACCATTTAAAGTTTATTATTTATATTTTAAACGACAATGGATGTGATGCCAATGTAATTTGTAACATAGTAAATTGGGAGGATCTTTGATCACCTGATGCCATGCTAGTTACATATGAAAACATTATTTAATACAATGACAAAGCCTAGAATCAATTGTAAACGACTTTTGTAACGGGCAAGGTGTTGTAAGTGGTTGAGCAGCTGCCATACTGCGATCCACTGAAGCTTATCCTTTGCTTGATGATTCGAAATATAAAAAAAATGTAAATATGCATGTGTAAATATGTATATTTAGTATAAAAAATCTTTATATGCTATATCTAAGAAAGCATATAAGGATTTATCACGGGTTGTCCACGTTTCCCTACTAATTGTGGCCTACTAACTGTTTCGTCATCTTATTAGTGACGTGAAAAATGAAAATAATATTTTTCATTTATATTGTTATAAGTCTTAAACCTTAAGACGGCGGGAGTTGAATTACTTTCGTTTAGGTAGCCAAATGCCTCGTCATCTTATTAGTGACGTGAAAAATGAAAATAATATTTTTCATTTATATTGTTATAAGTCTTAAACCTTATAACGGCGGAAGATGAATTACTTTCTTTTAGGTAGCCAAATGCCTCGTCATCTTATTAGTGACGTGAAAAATGAAAATAATATTTTTCATTTATATTGTTATAAGTCTTAAACTTTAAGACGGCGGGAGTTGAATTACTTTCGCATAGGTAGCCAAATGCCTCGTCATCTTATTAGTGACGCGCATGATTCAATTCAAGAGATTCCTTCTGTCCCTATTTAAAACCTCACGGATATTAAAAATATTAAACATATATTGTTATAAGTCTTAAACCTTAAGACGGCGGGAGTTGAATTACTTTCGCATAGGTAGCCAAATGCCTCGTCATCTTATTAGTGACGCGCATGATTCAATTCAAGAGATTCCTTCTGTCCCTATTTAAAACCTCACGGATATTAAAAATATTAAACATATATTGTTATAAGTCTTAAACCTTAAGACGGCGGGAGTTGAATTACTTTCGCATAGGTAGCCAAATGCCTCGTCATCTTATTAGTGACGTGAAAAATGAAAATAATATTTTTCATTTATATTGTTATAAGTCTTAAACTTTAAGACGGCGGGAGTTGAATTACTTTCGCATAGGTAGCCAAATGCCTCGTCATCTTATTAGTGACGTGAAAAATGAAAATAATATTTTTCATTTATATTGTTATAAGTCTTAAACCTTATAACGGCGGAAGATGAATTACTTTCGTTTAGGTAGCCAAATGCCTCGTCATCTTAATAGTGACGTGAAAAATGAAAATAATATTTTTCATTTATATTGTTATAAGTCTTAAACTTTAAGACGGCGGGAGTTGAATTACTTTCGCATAGGTAGCCAAATGCCTCGTCATCTTATTAGTGACGTGAAAAATGAAAATAATATTTTTCATTTATATTGTTATAAGTCTTAAACCTTATAACGGCGGAAGATGAATTACTTTCGTTTAGGTAGCCAAATGCCTCGTCATCTTATTAGTGACGTGAAAAATGAAAATAATATTTTTCATTTATATTGTTATAAGTCTTAAACTTTAAGACGGCGGGAGTTGAATTACTTTCGCATAGGTAGCCAAATGCCTTGTCATCTTATTAGTGACGCGCATGATTCAATTCAAGAGATTCCTTCTGTCCCTATTTAAAACCTCACGGATATTAAAAATATTAAACATATATTGTTATAAGTCTTAAACCTTAAGACGGCGGGAGTTGAATTACTTTCGCATAGGTAGCCAAATGCCTCGTCATCTTATTAGTGACGCGCATGATTCAATTCAAGAGATTCCTTCTGTCCCTATTTAAAACCTCACGGATATTAAAAATATTAAACATATATTGTTATAAGTCTTAAACCTTAAGACGGCGGGAGTTGAATTACTTTCGCATAGGTAGCCAAATGCCTCGTCATCTTATTAGTGACGCGCATGATTCAATTCAAGAGATTCCTTCTGTCCCTATTTAAAACCTCACGGATATTAAAAATATTAAACATATATTGTTATAAGTCTTAAACCTTAAGACGGCGGGAGTTGAATTACTTTCGCATAGGTAGCCAAATGCCTTGTCATCTTATTAGTGACGCGCATGATTCAATTCAAGAGATTCCTTCTGTCCCTATTTAAAACCTCACGGATATTAAAAATATTAAACATATATTGTTATAAGTCTTAAACCTTAAGACGGCGGGAGTTGAATTACTTTCGCATAGGTAGCCAAATGCCTCGTCATCTTATTAGTGACGCGCATGATTCAATTCAAGAGATTCCTTCTGTCCCTATTTAAAACCTCACGGATATTAAAAATATTAAACATATATTGTTATAAGTCTTAAACCTTAAGACGGCGGGAGTTGAATTACTTTCGCATAGGTAGCCAAATGCCTCGTCATCTTATTAGTGACGCGCATGATTCAATTCAAGAGATTCCTTCTGTCCCTATTTAAAACCTCACGGATATTAAAAATATTAAACATATATTGTTATAAGTCTTAAACCTTAAGACGGCGGGAGTTGAATTACTTTCGCATAGGTAGCCAAATGCCTCGTCATCTTATTAGTGACGCGCATGATTCAATTCAAGAGATTCCTTCTGTCCCTATTTAAAACCTCACGGATATTAAAAATATTAAACATATATTGTTATAAGTCTTAAACCTTAAGACGGCGGGAGTTGAATTACTTTCGCATAGGTAGCCAAATGCCTCGTCATCTTATTAGTGACGCGCATGATTCAATTCAAGAGATTCCTTCTGTCCCTATTTAAAAACTCACGAATATTAAAAATATTAAAAATATTTTCATATGGATATGCAATCGTATGGATATCCAAATATGTGTGGGAAAGTCGTACTTCCTATACGATAAATGACCGGATTGACGAAACCGTGTTCAAAAAGGTATATAGGGTAGGTGGTGTTCGGCCTACCAATATAATATTAAAATAATATTATATTAAACAGAAGATCGCCAGTATTAATATATAAGCATATGGTTATGAATACATATGCATATAACATATATGAAAATATATGAATATATAAAAAAAAATATATATGAATATGAAAATATTTATATGTATATGGAATATATGGTAGGTGATGATGTTAGCCTACCATATAATATATAATATAATAATTTAATTATATTATATTAAATATGGAAATATTAAAAATATATTAAAAATATTAAAAATATTTTCATATGGATATGCAATCGTATGGATATCCAAATATGTGTGGGAAAGTCATACTTCCCATACAATAAATGACCGGATTGACGAAACCGTGTTCAAAAAGGTATATAGGGTAGGTGGTGTTCAGCCTGCCAATATAATATTAAAATAATATTATATTAAACAGAAGACCGCCAGTATTAATATATGAGCATATGGTTATGAATACATATGCATATAACATATATGAAAATATATGAATATAAAAAAATATATATGGATATGAAAATATTTATATGTATATGAAATATATGGTAGGTGATGGTGATAGCCTACCATATAATATATAATATAATAATTTAATTATATTATATTAAATATGGAAATATTAAAAATATATTAAAAATATTAAAAATATTTTCATATGGATATGCAATCGTATGGATATCCAAATATGTGTGGGAAAGTCATACTTCCCATACAATAAATGACCGGATTGACGAAACCGTGTTCAAAAAGGTATATAGGGTAGGTGGTGTTCGGCCTACCAATATAATATTAAAATAATATTATATTAAACAGAAGACCGCCAGTATTAATATATGAGCATATGGTTATGAATACATATGCATATAACATATATGAAAATATATGAATATAAAAAAATATATATGGATATGAAAATATTTATATGTATATGAAATATATGGTAGGTGATGGTGATAGCCTACCATATAATATATAATATAATAATTTAATTATATTATATTAAATATGGAAATATTAAAAATATATTAAAAATATTAAAAATATTTTCATATGGATATGCAATCGTATGGATATCCAAATATGTGTGGGAAAGTCATACTTCCCATACAATAAATGACCGGATTGACGAAACCGTGTTCAAAAAGGTATATAGGGTAGGTGGTGTTCAGCCTGCCAATATAATATTAAAATAATATTATATTAAACAGAAGACCGCCAGTATTAATATATAAGCATATGGTTATGAATACATATGCATATAACATATATGAAAATATATGAATATAAAAAAATATATATGGATATGAAAATATTTATATGTATATGAAATATATGGTAGGTGATGGTGATAGCCTACCATATAATATATAATATAATAATTTAATTATATTATATTAAATATGGAAATATTAAAAATATATTAAAAATATTAAAAATATTTTCATATGGATATGCAATCGTATGGATATCCAAATATGTGTGGGAAAGTCATACTTCCCATACAATAAATGACCGGATTGACGAAACCGTGTTCAAAAAGGTATATAGGGTAGGTGGTGTTCGGCCTACCAATATAATATTAAAATAATATTATATTAAACAGAAGACCGCCAGTATTAATATATGAGCATATGGTTATGAATACATATGCATATAACATATATGAAAATATATGAATATAAAAAAATATATATGGATATGAAAATAATTATATGTATATGAAATATATGGTAGGTGATGAGGATAGCCTACCATATAATATATAATATAATAATTTAATTATATTATATTAAATATGGAAATATTAAAAATATATTAAAAATATTAAAAATATTTTCATATGGATATGCAATCGTATGGATATCCAAATATGTGTGGGAAAGTCATACTTCCCATACAATAAATGACCGGATTGACGAAACCGTGTTCAAAAAGGTATATAGGGTAGGTGGTGTTCAGCCTGCCAATATAATATTAAAATAATATTATATTAAACAGAAGACCGCCAGTATTAATATATAAGCATATGGTTATGAATACATATGCATATAACATATATGAAAATATATGAATATAAAAAAATATATATGGATATGAAAATATTTATATTTATATGAAATATATGGTAGGTGATGGTGATAGCCTACCATATAATATATAATATAATAATTTAATTATATTATATTAAATATGGAAATATTAAAAATATATTAAAAATATTAAAAATATTTTCATATGGATATGCAATCGTATGGATATCCAAATATGTGTGGGAAAGTCATACTTCCCATACAATAAATGACCGGATTGACGAAACCGTGTTCAAAAAGGTATATAGGGTAGGTGGTGTTCAGCCTGCCAATATAATATTAAAATAATATTATATTAAACAGAAGACCGCCAGTATTAATATATAAGCATATGGTTATGAATACATATGCATATAACATATATGAAAATATATGAATATAAAAAAATATATATGGATATGAAAATATTTATATGTATATGAAATATATGGTAGGTGATGGTGATAGCCTACCATATAATATATAATATAATAATTTAATTATATTATATTAAATATGGAAATATTAAAAATATATTAAAAATATTAAAAATATTTTCATATGGATATGCAATCGTATGGATATCCAAATATGTGTGGGAAAGTCATACTTCCCATACAATAAATGACCGGATTGACGAAACCGTGTTCAAAAAGGTATATAGGGTAGGTGGTGTTCGGCCTACCAATATAATATTAAAATAATATTATATTAAACAGAAGACCGCCAGTATTAATATATGAGCATATGGTTATGAATACATATGCATATAACATATATGAAAATATATGAATATAAAAAAATATATATGGATATGAAAATATTTATATGTATATGAAATATATGGTAGGTGATGGGGATAGCCTACCATATAATATATAATATAATAATATTTATTATATTATAATAAATATGGAAATATTAAATTATTTTCATATGGATATGGATATGGATATACATATTCATATGGATATACTAAAATATACTGAAATATACCGATGAGTATATTTAGGTGAGGGTAAAAAGGCAAATAAATACCCAGCTTGACGAAAGTGTGTTCAAAAAGGTATATAGGGTAGGTGGTGTCGTCCTACCAATATAGTATATTATTTATATTATATGAATATACTAAAATACCGATGAGTATTTTTAGGTGAGGGAAAGAAGGCAAATAAATACCCAGCTTGACGAAAGTGTGGTCAAAAAGGTATATATGGTAGGTGGTGTAAGCCTATCTATATAATATAACATACTATATTATATATTATATATACACTATATTGTATACTTAGATAATATCGTTGAAGCGTCTACGTCTTATTATAAATTATAATTTGACAAGTTTCCAATTATTATCGTTAATTTCTGGTTCTAGGCAAATAAAAATTTCTTTTTATTATATCCTAGTAAGTATATGGAATTAAATTTAATTTCATATACGTATATGATAATAGTAGTAATATTATTATTATTATTATTGTATAAATAAATATGAATAAACTATATATATGAAAATATATAAATATATGAAAATTAAAAAGTGCTTAGTTTTATATCATATAAAACTAGACTTTTATATACAAAGAAAATAAATTTTAAATTTATTATCAAAATACATATGCGATAATTTTATTATAAAATTAAGCAAATATATATATGTGAATATATACAAATTGTTGTATGTGAAAATATAAAGATATTTTAGAATTAAATATATGCATAATATTGTATTTTATTAAAAAAAATATTAAAGAAGGCTTATATAAATAAAAAGACCGCCCGCTCATATAAATACCCTAACACAAACGAGGGTTTAAGAAAAAGCCATGAAAAAAATATACCCTGAGGTGTATGCGTTGGGCACCCGAGGGATATATTATAAATAT
>NW_027222855.1:0-20000 GCF_030179905.1 Drosophila bipectinata | reverse complement strand
TTTTATATGTTTAAATATAGACGAATGTATTGAATATAAATTGCGTGTATATTTAATTAATATACATGCGTTGCGTGATGTATTGTTCATATTAAATTATGCGCATACATTGATAAATGCAACACCTAAAATATACATTGTTGTACCTGATATACAGGTTAATGCTTTATATAATATTAAAACAATATAAATTATATTTATATTGATTATATAAAACTAAGACATTTCGCAACAATTATTTTAGGTATAAAAATAACTTTATTGAAGGAATTGATATATGCCAGTTAAATGGTGTATTTTTAATTTCTTTCAATAAAAACATAATTGACGAATTGTATATTTATATATATTTATAAAACTCTAAGCGGTGGATCACTCGGCTCATGGGTCGATGAAGAACGCAGCAAACTGTGCGTCATCGTGTGAACTGCAGGACACATGAACATCGACATTTTGAACGCATATCGCAGTCCATGCTGTTATGTACTTTAATTAATTTTATAGTGCTGCTTGGACTACATATGGTTGAGGGTTGTAAGACTATGCTAATAAAGTTGCTTATTATTATATATTTTTATAATGATATGCATATGGTATATTATTGGATATATTTATATATTCATAATATTAAATATAAAAGCAATTATCTCAAATATTTATAAAAGAAAAAATGAAGATATACAATTCTTTCTTTTTTCAATTCAAATAATACTGAGAAATGTCTAGCATAAAAAAAATTAAATTTTTTTTAACTAGAATTGTCTCTTATTTAAAGATGCGAAAATTGAAAATATATCAAATATATTGTTCTTCATAGAGATATATTGTTTATATATATATACATTGCTTTATACAACCTCAACTCATATGGGACTACCCCCTGAATTTAAGCATATTAATTAGGGGAGGAAAAGAAACTAACAAGGATTTTCTTAGTAGCGGCGAGCGAAAAGAAATCAGTTCAGCACTAAGTCACTTTGTCTATATGGCAAATGTGAGATGCAGTGTATGGAGCGTCAATATTCTAGTATGAGAAATTAACGATTTAAGTCCTTCTTAAATGAGGCCATTTACCCATAGAGGGTGCCAGGCCCGTATAACGTTAATGATTACTAGATGATGTTTCCAAAGAGTCGTGTTGCTTGATAGTGCAGCACTAAGTGGGTGGTAAACTCCATCTAAAACTAAATATAACCATGAGACCGATAGTAAACAAGTACCGTGAGGGAAAGTTGAAAAGAACTCTGAATAGAGAGTTAAATAGTACGTGAAACTGCTTAGAGGTTAAGCCCGATGAACCTGAATATCCATTATGGAAAATTCATCATTAAAGTTATAATATTTAAATAATATTATAGAAATAGTGTGCATTTTTTCCATATAAGGACATTGTAATCTATTAACATATATAATTTATCATAAAATATGACTTATAGTTTATTCAAATTATTATGCTTGCATTTTAACATAGGATAAATGTCATTAATTTGATAAAGTGTTGATAGATTAATAAGAATACAGTGCGTTAATTTTTCGGAATTATATAATGGCATAATTATCATTGATTTTTGTGTTTATTATATGCACTTGTATGATTAACAATGCGAAAGATTCAGGATACCTTCGGGACCCGTCTTGAAACACGGACCAAGGAGTCTAACATATGTGCAAGTTATTGGGATATAAACCTAATAGCGTAATTAACTTGACTATTAATGGGATTAGTTTTTTAACTATTTTATAGTTAATTAACACAATCCCGGGGCGTTCTATATAGTTATGTATAATAATATTTATATTATTTATGCCTCTAACTGGAACGTACCTTGAGCAGATATGCTGTGACCCGAAAGATGGTGAACTATACTTGATCAGGTTGAAGTCAGGGGAAACCCTGATGGAAGACCGAAACAGTTCTGACGTGCAAATCGATTGTCAGAATTGAGTATAGGGGCGAAAGACCAATCGAACCATCTAGTAGCTGGTTCCTTCCGAAGTTTCCCTCAGGATAGCTGGTGCATTTTAATGTTATATAAAATAATCTTATCTGGTAAAGCGAATGATTAGAGGCCTTAGGGTCGAAACGATCTTAACCTATTCTCAAACTTTAAATGGGTAAGAACCTTAACTTTCTTGATATGAAGTTTAAGGTTATGATATAATGTGCCCAGTGGGCCACTTTTGGTAAGCAGAACTGGCGCTGTGGGATGAACCAAACGTAATGTTACGGTGCCCAAATTAACAACTCATGCAGAAACCATGAAAGGCGTTGGTTGCTTAAAACAGCAGGACGGTGATCATGGAAGTCGAAATCCGCTAAGGAGTGTGTAACAACTCACCTGCCGAAGCAACTAGCCCTTAAAATGGATGGCGCTTAAGTTGTATACCTATACATTACCGCTAAAGTAGATGATTTATATTACTTGTAATATAAATTTTGAAACTTTAGTGAGTAGGAAGGTACAATGGTATGCGTAGAAGTGTTTGGCGTAAGCCTGCATGGAGCTGCTATTGGTACAGATCTTGGTGGTAGTAGCAAATAATCGAATGAGACCTTGGAGGACTGAAGTGGAGAAGGGTTTCGTGTGAACAGTGGTTGATCACGAGTTAGTCGGTCCTAAGTTCAAGGCGAAAGCCGAAAATTTTCAAGTAAAAATAAATATTACAATTATTGTGAAAATTATATACTTGAATAATTTTGAACGAAAGGGAATACGGTTCCAATTCCGTAACCTGTTGAGTATCCGTTTGTTATTAAATATGGGCCTCGTGCTCATCCTGGCAACAGGAACGACCATAAAGAAGCCGTCGAGAGATATCGGAAGAGTTTTCTTTTCTGTTTTATAGTCGTACTACCATGGAAGTCTTTCGCAGAGAGATATGGTAGATGGGCTAGAAGAGCATGACATATACTGTTGTGTCGATATTTTCTCCTCGGACCTTGAAAATTTATGGTGGGGATACGCAAACTTCTCAACAGGCCGTACCAATATCCGCAGCTGGTCTCCAAGGTGAAGAGTCTCTAGTCGATAGAATAATGTAGGTAAGGGAAGTCGGCAAATTAGATCCGTAACTTCGGGATAAGGATTGGCTCTGAAGATTGAGATAGTCGGGCTTGATTGGGAAACAATAATATGGTTTATGTGCTCGTTCTGGGTAAATAGAGTTATAATCATTTATGGTTGTAACTTGTTCCCCGGATAGTTTAGTTACGTATCCAATTGTGGAACTTTCTTGCTAAAATTTTTAAGAATACTAGTTGGGTCAAACCAATTAGTTCTTATTAATTATAACGATTATCAATTAACAATCAATTCAGAACTGGCACGGACTTGGGGAATCCGACTGTCTAATTAAAACAAAGCATTGTGATGGCCCTAGCGGGTGTTGACACAATGTGATTTCTGCCCAGTGCTCTGAATGTCAAAGTGAAGAAATTCAAGTAAGCGCGGGTCAACGGCGGGAGTAACTATGACTCTCTTAAGGTAGCCAAATGCCTCGTCATCTAATTAGTGAATCCAACTCTCTTGGAGAATTGGATTTGATCGCGTAGAGTGGGTGCAATTCCGTAACTCGTAAATCATACGATCAAGTCAAGTCGACTCAAAACCTCCTCGTGGTATTCTCTGGGTACTAGCTTTTGCTGGTAGCTGATTTGAGCGGCGGAGGGGTCCCTGGGGTTACCAGCCCCTTGGACCCCTTAAAAACATATTGGTGCAGAAACTAACAACGAGCCTCGGATAATTGATGATATAATAGGAAGAGGAGAGTCCACGGCTACTAGTCTGGATGCTAGCAACCAGTATGAACGAGGTGCAGCGGTTAACCTTTCAGGTCGGGTGCCCTGCACGATATGTGGAATGTCGTTCAACTCCAAGAGGGGTTTGGGCGTCCACATGTCACATCGACACAAAGACGAACTTGATACACAACGTCTTCGTGTTGATAAAAAAGCGAGGTGGTCAGAGGAAGAAACGTTGATGATGGCGAGAAAGGAGGTCGAGCTTGCAGCAAGTGGTATTCGACATCTAAATAAAAAGCTAGCGGAAATTTTTACACACCGCAGTTCCGATGCAATTTCTTCATATCGGAAGAGGGGTGAATATAAGGCAAAACTGGAACAGATAAGAGGGCAATCTGTTCCCACCCCAGAAGCATTAGAGTCGAATACCTCACAGCGCCGCCCTAGTAATAGCGAGCAAAACCGACGAGTATCAACATCATCTTCGGGACCAATCAGACCACACGAACAGACGAACAGCGAAATCCTCAGGGTACTACAGGGCTATGCCCCAGTAGTATGCGATTCCCGGTGGAGAGCCGAGGTCCTGCAAACTATCGTAGATAATGCGCAGGTCTCGGGACAGGAAACCACTCTCCAAAGTTTATCTTGCTATCTCATGGAAATTTTTCCGCCACGGAATGAACCGCACATTCTGACGAGGCCCCGAACGGAGCCTCGAAATATGAGACAGCGTAGAAGGCAGCAGTACGCTAGGGTTCAGCGTAACTGGGATAAACATCCGGGAAGATGCATAAAGTCCCTGCTGGAGGGCGCTGACGAGTCGGTGCAGCCACCCCAGGAAATTATGGAGCCATATTGGAAACAGATAATGACCACGCCTAGCTCAAGCTCCATCGAACACGCCTCGTTCCACATGGAACATTCGTTGGAGAGAGTATGGTCCGCTGTGAACCAGCGCGATCTTAGGGCCCATAAGGTCAAATTATCAGGTTCTCCAGGCCCGGACGGGATTACTCCAAGAACTGCCAGGAGTATCCCCGATGGCATTATGCTACGCATAATGAACTTAATTCTCTGGTGTGGGAGACTTCCGTACTCCATCCGTCTGGCCAGAACCATCTTCATCCCGAAGATGGCGACGGCAAGTCGTCCGCAAGACTATCGTCCTATTTCAGTCCCCTCGGTTTTGGTTAGGCAACTAAATGCCATTTTGGCAGCCCGGTTGATTAGTGCAGTCAACTGGGATTCGCGTCAGCGAGGGTTCCTACCGACCGATGGGTGTGCTGACAATACGACGATTGTTGATTTAGTTCTAAGGGAACATCATAAGCGATTTAAATCGTGCTACATCGGGACCCTCGATGTTAGTAAAGCCTTTGATGCGGTAGCTCACAAAGCGGTCTACAACACATTGGCTTCGTATGGTGCCCCACAAGGACTAATCAACTACATACGGAATTCGTACGAGGGCGGCGGCACAATGCTAACTGGGAACGGGTGGGTTTCAAGGGAGTTCATTCCTGCAAGAGGCGTCAAGCAGGGTGACCCTTTGTCTCCCATACTATTTAATCTGGTCATTGACCGGTTACTTAGGTCCTTACCCAGTGAGATTGGTGCCAAAGTCGGAAACGCTATGACAAATGCGGCTGCGTTCGCAGATGATATAGTCCTTTTTGCGGAAACTCCGATGGGCCTTCAGAAATTGTTGGACACCACAGTTGGCTTTCTCTCCTCTGTGGGCCTCACCCTTAACACTGACAAGTGTTTCACTGTCAGCATAAAGGGGCAAGCCAAGCAAAAGTGTACTGTCGTGGAACGGCGGAGCTTTTTGATTGGGGAGCGCGAGGTTCCTTCACTGAAGCGCACTGACGAGTGGAAGTATTTAGGGATTAAATTCACTGCGGATGGGCGGGTCCGGTACAATCCAGCTGAGGAGTTGCAACCGAAGCTGTTGAGATTGACTCGGGCCCCCCTGAAGCCACAGCAGAAGTTATTTGCCCTTCGGACTGTCCTTATCCCACAACTCTATCACAAGCTGACCCTTGGGAGTGTGACGATAGGCGTTCTGAAGAAATTTGACACATTGGTTCGATATACCGCACGGAAGTGGTTGAGGCTTCCGGTAGACGTACCAACTTCTTTTTTCCATGCCCCCCACAGAAGTGGGGGTCTCGGGTTACCATCGTTGAGATGGATAGCACCGATGCTTCGTTTGAAGCGATTGAGCAGTATAAAATGGCCTCACCTCGAGCAATCCGAGGTAGCCAGCTCTTTCGTGGAAGACGAAATGCGGAGGGCCCGGGATAGGCTTCAGGCTGGAAGTCAAGAGTTGTTAACCCGTCTACAGGTAGATTCGTACTTGGCAAATAGGTTGCACATGTCTGTTGATGGTGGCGGGCTCCGTGAAGCAGAGCGTTTTGCTCCGCAACACGGATGGGTTGTCCAACCCACGCGTTTGCTAACAGGAAGGGAATATACAGAAGGAATCAAACTGCGGATAAATGCCCTACCCTCAAGGTCTCGTACCACGAGGGGAAGGCACGAATTGGGAAGACGGTGCCGTGCAGGATGTGATGCTCCCGAAACAACAAACCACATCTTGCAGCAATGCTATCGTACTCATGGGAGGAGGATAGCTCGGCACGACGGCGTAGTAAATCTAATCAAGCGGGGACTTGAGAGGAAAGGCTGCGTCGTTCATGTTGAACCAAGTCTGCAGGGCGAGACCGGATTGAATAAACCCGACCTGGTAGCTATCCGACAAAATCACATTTATGTGATTGACGCGCAGGTAGTGACCGACGGACATTCTCTCGACCAAGCGCATCAGCGCAAAGTCGAGAAGTACGAGACACCGGACATACGGACAAATTTGCGGAGACTTTTCGGCTCGCAACATGTTGTTGAGTTCCATTCCGCCACTGTGAACTGGAGAGGAATATGGAGCGGTCAGTCGGTAAAACGGCTGATTGCTTCAGACCTCCTCAGCACTAGTGATAGTCATATCATTAGTGTCCGGGTAATCAGTGGTGGTCTCTGGAGTTGGCGACAATTCATGTATCTGTCGGGATACACGCGTGATTGGACTTAGTCATGCATCACGTTCATATTAAAAGCTTGCTGCCGTAGCATAACATCTAAAAACGGCATAAAATTCGCTTAAAAACGAGGCGGTTTTTAGTACGTAGGCGTCTTCTGGGTCGTATGAACCCACAAGATGAATCGTGCATGCACACTCTTATTGGCTAAATAACATCATAACCTGAGTGTGTATCTTTTGAAGATTTTTACGATCCTTAGCGAACAAAAAAAAAAAAAAAAAAAAAAAAAAAATAGCCAAATGCCTCGTCATCTAATTAGTGACGCGCATGAATGGATTAACGAGATTCCTTCTGTCCCTATCTACTATCTAGCGAAACCACAGCCAAGGGAACGGGCTTGGAATAATTAGCGGGGAAAGAAGACCCTTTTGAGCTTGACTCTAATCTGGCAGTGTAAGGAGACATAAGAGGTGTAGAATAAGTGGGAGATATTAGACTTCGGTTTGGTATCGACAATGAAATACCACTACTCTTATTGTTTCCTTACTTACTTGATTAAATGGAACGTGTATCATTTCCTAGCCATTATACGGATATATTTATTATATCTTATGGTATTGGGTTTTGATGCAAGCTTCTTGATCAAAGTATCACGAGTTTGTTATATAATCGCAAACAAATTCTTTAATGAGAGATGCATTCATGTATTATCGATTTGAAAATTTGGTATAACTCCAATTACTCAGGTATGATCCAATTCAAGGACATTGCCAGGTAGGGAGTTTGACTGGGGCGGTACATCTCTCAAATAATAACGGAGGTGTCCCAAGGCCAGCTCAGTGCGGACAGAAACCACACATAGAGCAAAAGGGCAAATGCTGACTTGATCTCGGTGTTCAGTACACACAGGGACAGCAAAAGCTCGGCCTATCGATCCTTTTGGTTTAAAGAGTTTTTAACAAGAGGTGTCAGAAAAGTTACCATAGGGATAACTGGCTTGTGGCGGCCAAGCGTTCATAGCGACGTCGCTTTTTGATCCTTCGATGTCGGCTCTTCCTATCATTGTGAAGCAAAATTCACCAAGCGTTGGATTGTTCACCCATGCAAGGGAACGTGAGCTGGGTTTAGACCGTCGTGAGACAGGTTAGTTTTACCCTACTAATGACAAAACGTTGTTGCGACAGCATTCCTGCGTAGTACGAGAGGAACCGCAGGTACGGACCAATGGCACAATACTTGTTCGAGCGAACAGTGGTATGACGCTACGTCCGTTGGATTATGCCTGAACGCCTCTAAGGTCGTATCCGTGCTGGACTGCAATGATAAATAAGGGGCAATTTGCATTGTATGGCTTCTAAACCATTTAAAGTTTATTATTTATATTTTAAACGACAATGGATGTGATGCCAATGTAATTTGTAACATAGTAAATTGGGAGGATCTTTGATCACCTGATGCCATGCTAGTTACATATGAAAACATTATTTAATACAATGACAAAGCCTAGAATCAATTGTAAACGACTTTTGTAACGGGCAAGGTGTTGTAAGTGGTTGAGCAGCTGCCATACTGCGATCCACTGAAGCTTATCCTTTGCTTGATGATTCGAAATATAAAAAAAATGTAAATATGCATGTGTAAATATGTATATTTAGTATAAAAAATCTTTATATGCTATATCTAAGAAAGCATATAAGGATTTATCACGGGTTGTCCACGTTTCCCTACTAATTGTGGCCTACTAACTGTTTCGTCATCTTATTAGTGACGTGAAAAATGAAAATAATATTTTTCATTTATATTGTTATAAGTCTTAAACCTTAAGACGGCGGGAGTTGAATTACTTTCGTTTAGGTAGCCAAATGCCTCGTCATCTTATTAGTGACGTGAAAAATGAAAATAATATTTTTCATTTATATTGTTATAAGTCTTAAACCTTATAACGGCGGAAGATGAATTACTTTCTTTTAGGTAGCCAAATGCCTCGTCATCTTATTAGTGACGTGAAAAATGAAAATAATATTTTTCATTTATATTGTTATAAGTCTTAAACTTTAAGACGGCGGGAGTTGAATTACTTTCGCATAGGTAGCCAAATGCCTCGTCATCTTATTAGTGACGCGCATGATTCAATTCAAGAGATTCCTTCTGTCCCTATTTAAAACCTCACGGATATTAAAAATATTAAACATATATTGTTATAAGTCTTAAACCTTAAGACGGCGGGAGTTGAATTACTTTCGCATAGGTAGCCAAATGCCTCGTCATCTTATTAGTGACGCGCATGATTCAATTCAAGAGATTCCTTCTGTCCCTATTTAAAACCTCACGGATATTAAAAATATTAAACATATATTGTTATAAGTCTTAAACCTTAAGACGGCGGGAGTTGAATTACTTTCGCATAGGTAGCCAAATGCCTCGTCATCTTATTAGTGACGTGAAAAATGAAAATAATATTTTTCATTTATATTGTTATAAGTCTTAAACTTTAAGACGGCGGGAGTTGAATTACTTTCGCATAGGTAGCCAAATGCCTCGTCATCTTATTAGTGACGTGAAAAATGAAAATAATATTTTTCATTTATATTGTTATAAGTCTTAAACCTTATAACGGCGGAAGATGAATTACTTTCGTTTAGGTAGCCAAATGCCTCGTCATCTTAATAGTGACGTGAAAAATGAAAATAATATTTTTCATTTATATTGTTATAAGTCTTAAACTTTAAGACGGCGGGAGTTGAATTACTTTCGCATAGGTAGCCAAATGCCTCGTCATCTTATTAGTGACGTGAAAAATGAAAATAATATTTTTCATTTATATTGTTATAAGTCTTAAACCTTATAACGGCGGAAGATGAATTACTTTCGTTTAGGTAGCCAAATGCCTCGTCATCTTATTAGTGACGTGAAAAATGAAAATAATATTTTTCATTTATATTGTTATAAGTCTTAAACTTTAAGACGGCGGGAGTTGAATTACTTTCGCATAGGTAGCCAAATGCCTTGTCATCTTATTAGTGACGCGCATGATTCAATTCAAGAGATTCCTTCTGTCCCTATTTAAAACCTCACGGATATTAAAAATATTAAACATATATTGTTATAAGTCTTAAACCTTAAGACGGCGGGAGTTGAATTACTTTCGCATAGGTAGCCAAATGCCTCGTCATCTTATTAGTGACGCGCATGATTCAATTCAAGAGATTCCTTCTGTCCCTATTTAAAACCTCACGGATATTAAAAATATTAAACATATATTGTTATAAGTCTTAAACCTTAAGACGGCGGGAGTTGAATTACTTTCGCATAGGTAGCCAAATGCCTCGTCATCTTATTAGTGACGCGCATGATTCAATTCAAGAGATTCCTTCTGTCCCTATTTAAAACCTCACGGATATTAAAAATATTAAACATATATTGTTATAAGTCTTAAACCTTAAGACGGCGGGAGTTGAATTACTTTCGCATAGGTAGCCAAATGCCTTGTCATCTTATTAGTGACGCGCATGATTCAATTCAAGAGATTCCTTCTGTCCCTATTTAAAACCTCACGGATATTAAAAATATTAAACATATATTGTTATAAGTCTTAAACCTTAAGACGGCGGGAGTTGAATTACTTTCGCATAGGTAGCCAAATGCCTCGTCATCTTATTAGTGACGCGCATGATTCAATTCAAGAGATTCCTTCTGTCCCTATTTAAAACCTCACGGATATTAAAATATTAAACATATATTGTTATAAGTCTTAAACCTTAAGACGGCGGGAGTTGAATTACTTTCGCATAGGTAGCCAAATGCCTCGTCATCTTATTAGTGACGCGCATGATTCAATTCAAGAGATTCCTTCTGTCCCTATTTAAAACCTCACGGATATTAAAAATATTAAACATATATTGTTATAAGTCTTAAACCTTAAGACGGCGGGAGTTGAATTACTTTCGCATAGGTAGCCAAATGCCTCGTCATCTTATTAGTGACGCGCATGATTCAATTCAAGAGATTCCTTCTGTCCCTATTTAAAACCTCACGGATATTAAAAATATTAAACATATATTGTTATAAGTCTTAAACCTTAAGACGGCGGGAGTTATTTACTTTCGCATAGGTAGCCAAATGCCTCGTCATCTTATTAGTGACGCGCATGATTCAATTCAAGAGATTCCTTCTGTCCCTATTTAAAAACTCACGAATATTAAAAATATTAAAAATATTTTCATATGGATATGCAATCGTATGGATATCCAAATATGTGTGGGAAAGTCGTACTTCCTATACGATAAATGACCGGATTGACGAAACCGTGTTCAAAAAGGTATATAGGGTAGGTGGTGTTCGGCCTACCAATATAATATTAAAATAATATTATATTAAACAGAAGATCGCCAGTATTAATATATAAGCATATGGTTATGAATACATATGCATATAACATATATGAAAATATATGAATATATAAAAAAAATATATATGAATATGAAAATATTTATATGTATATGGAATATATGGTAGGTGATGATGTTAGCCTACCATATAATATATAATATAATAATTTAATTATATTATATTAAATATGGAAATATTAAAAATATATTAAAAATATTAAAAATATTTTCATATGGATATGCAATCGTATGGATATCCAAATATGTGTGGGAAAGTCATACTTCCCATACAATAAATGACCGGATTGACGAAACCGTGTTCAAAAAGGTATATAGGGTAGGTGGTGTTCAGCCTGCCAATATAATATTAAAATAATATTATATTAAACAGAAGACCGCCAGTATTAATATATGAGCATATGGTTATGAATACATATGCATATAACATATATGAAAATATATGAATATAAAAAAATATATATGGATATGAAAATATTTATATGTATATGAAATATATGGTAGGTGATGAGGATAGCCTACCATATAATATATAATATAATAATTTAATTATATTATATTAAATATGGAAATATTAAAAATATATTAAAAATATTAAAAATATTTTCATATGGATATGCAATCGTATGGATATCCAAATATGTGTGGGAAAGTCATACTTCCCATACAATAAATGACCGGATTGACGAAACCGTGTTCAAAAAGGTATATAGGGTAGGTGGTGTTCGGCCTACCAATATAATATTAAAATAATATTATATTAAACAGAAGACCGCCAGTATTAATATATGAGCATATGGTTATGAATACATATGCATATAACATATATGAAAATATATGAATATAAAAAAATATATATGGATATGAAAATATTTATATGTATATGAAATATATGGTAGGTGATGGTGATAGCCTACCATATAATATATAATATAATAATTTAATTATATTATATTAAATATGGAAATATTAAAAATATATTAAAAATATTAAAAATATTTTCATATGGATATGCAATCGTATGGATATCCAAATATGTGTGGGAAAGTCATACTTCCCATACAATAAATGACCGGATTGACGAAACCGTGTTCAAAAAGGTATATAGGGTAGGTGGTGTTCGGCCTACCAATATAATATTAAAATAATATTATATTAAACAGAAGACCGCCAGTATTAATATATAAGCATATGGTTATGAATACATATGCATATAACATATATGAAAATATATGAATATAAAAAAATATATATGGATATGAAAATATTTATATGTATATGAAATATATGGTAGGTGATGGTGATAGCCTACCATATAATATATAATATAATAATTTAATTATATTATATTAAATATGGAAATATTAAAAATATATTAAAAATATTAAAAATATTTTCATATGGATATGCAATCGTATGGATATCCAAATATGTGTGGGAAAGTCATACTTCCCATACAATAAATGACCGGATTGACGAAACCGTGTTCAAAAAGGTATATAGGGTAGGTGGTGTTCAGCCTGCCAATATAATATTAAAATAATATTATATTAAACAGAAGATCGCCAGTATTAATATATAAGCATATGGTTATGAATACATATGCATATAACATATATGAAAATATATGAATATATAAAAAAAAATATATATGAATATGAAAATATTTATATGTATATGGAATATATGGTAGGTGATGATGTTAGCCTACCATATAATATATAATATAATAATTTAATTATATTATATTAAATATGGAAATATTAAAAATATATTAAAAATATTAAAAATATTTTCATATGGATATGCAATCGTATGGATATCCAAATATGTGTGGGAAAGTCATACTTCCCATACAATAAATGACCGGATTGACGAAACCGTGTTCAAAAAGGTATATAGGGTAGGTGGTGTTCAGCCTGCCAATATAATATTAAAATAATATTATATTAAACAGAAGATCGCCAGTATTAATATATAAGCATATGGTTATGAATACATATGCATATAACATATATGAAAATATATGAATATATAAAAAAAAATATATATGAATATGAAAATATTTATATGTATATGGAATATATGGTAGGTGATGATGTTAGCCTACCATATAATATATAATATAATAATTTAATTATATTATATTAAATATGGAAATATTAAAAATATATTAAAAATATTAAAAATATTTTCATATGGATATGCAATCGTATGGATATCCAAATATGTGTGGGAAAGTCATACTTCCCATACAATAAATGACCGGATTGACGAAACCGTGTTCAAAAAGGTATATAGGGTAGGTGGTGTTCAGCCTGCCAATATAATATTAAAATAATATTATATTAAACAGAAGACCGCCAGTATTAATATATGAGCATATGGTTATGAATACATATGCATATAACATATATGAAAATATATGAATATAAAAAAATATATATGGATATGAAAATATTTATATGTATATGAAATATATGGTAGGTGATGAGGATAGCCTACCATATAATATATAATATAATAATTTAATTATATTATATTAAATATGGAAATATTAAAAATATATTAAAAATATTAAAAATATTTTCATATGGATATGCAATCGTATGGATATCCAAATATGTGTGGGAAAGTCATACTTCCCATACAATAAATGACCGGATTGACGAAACCGTGTTCAAAAAGGTATATAGGGTAGGTGGTGTTCGGCCTACCAATATAATATTAAAATAATATTATATTAAACAGAAGACCGCCAGTATTAATATATGAGCATATGGTTATGAATACATATGCATATAACATATATGAAAATATATGAATATAAAAAAATATATATGGATATGAAAATATTTATATGTATATGAAATATATGGTAGGTGATGGTGATAGCCTACCATATAATATATAATATAATAATTTAATTATATTATATTAAATATGGAAATATTAAAAATATATTAAAAATATTAAAAATATTTTCATATGGATATGCAATCGTATGGATATCCAAATATGTGTGGGAAAGTCATACTTCCCATACAATAAATGACCGGATTGACGAAACCGTGTTCAAAAAGGTATATAGGGTAGGTGGTGTTCGGCCTACCAATATAATATTAAAATAATATTATATTAAACAGAAGACCGCCAGTATTAATATATAAGCATATGGTTATGAATACATATGCATATAACATATATGAAAATATATGAATATAAAAAAATATATATGGATATGAAAATATTTATATGTATATGAAATATATGGTAGGTGATGGTGATAGCCTACCATATAATATATAATATAATAATTTAATTATATTATATTAAATATGGAAATATTAAAAATATATTAAAAATATTAAAAATATTTTCATATGGATATGCAATCGTATGGATATCCAAATATGTGTGGGAAAGTCATACTTCCCATACAATAAATGACCGGATTGACGAAACCGTGTTCAAAAAGGTATATAGGGTAGGTGGTGTTCAGCCTGCCAATATAATATTAAAATAATATTATATTAAACAGAAGACCGCCAGTATTAATATATGAGCATATGGTTATGAATACATATGCATATAACATATATGAAAATATATGAATATAAAAAAATATATATGGATATGAAAATATTTATATGTATATGAAATATATGGTAGGTGATGGGGATAGCCTACCATATAATATATAATATAATAATATTTATTATATTATAATAAATATGGAAATATTAAATTATTTTCATATGGATATGGATATGGATATGGATATGGATATACATATTCATATGGATATACTAAAATATACTGAAATATACCGATGAGTATATTTAGGTGAGGGTAAAAAGGCAAATAAATACCCAGCTTGACGAAAGTGTGTTCAAAAAGGTATATAGGGTAGGTGGTGTCGTCCTACCAATATAGTATATTATTTATATTATATGAATATACTAAAATACCGATGAGTATTTTAGGTGAGGGAAAGAAGGCAAATAAATACCCAGCTTGACGAAAGTGTGGTCAAAAAGGTATATATGGTAGGTGGTGTAAGCCTATCTATATAATATAACATACTATATTATATATTATATATACACTATATTGTATACTTAGATAATATCGTTGAAGCGTCTACGTCTTATTATAAATTATAATTTGACAAGTTTCCAATTATTATCGTTAATTTCTGGTTCTAGGCAAATAAAAATTTCTTTTTATTATATCCTAGTAAGTATATGGAATTAAATTTAATTTCATATACGTATATGATAATAGTAGTAATATTATTATTATTATTATTGTATAAATAAATATGAATAAACTATATATATGAAAATATATAAATATATGAAAATTAAAAAGTGCTTAGTTTTATATCATATAAAACTAGACTTTTATATACAAAGAAAATAAATTTTAAATTTATTATCAAAATACATATGCGATAATTTTATTATAAAATTAAGCAAATATATATATGTGAATATATACAAATTGTTGTATGTGAAAATATAAAGATATTTTAGAATTAAATATATGCATAATATTGTATTTTATTAAAAAAATATTAAAGAAGGCTTATATAAATAAAAAGACCGCCCGCTCATATAAATACCCTAACACAAACGAGGGTTTAAGAAAAAGCCATGAAAAAAATATACCCTGAGGTGTATGCGTTGGGCACCCGAGGGATATATTATAAATATATATATATATATATATATTTTAATAAATGAACGAATATTGAATGCCATATAATAATTGGCCAAATTCGTTAATATTTTAATTTATACAAATATTTGCAATATTTATTTTCTATATATCAATATGAAAATGAAATATATCAAAGATATAAACATTATTCTGGTTGATCCTGCCAGTAGTTATATGCTTGTCTCAAAGATTAAGCCATGCATGTCTAAGTACACACGCATTAAAAGTGAAACCGCAAAAGGCTCATTATATCAGTTATGGTTCCTTAGATCGTTAACAGTTACTTGGATAACTGTGGTAATTCTAGAGCTAATACATGCAATTAAAACATGAACCTTATGGGACATGTGCTTTTATTAGGCTAAAACCAAGCGATCGCAAGATCGTTATATTGGTTGAACTCTAGATAACATGCAGATCGTATGGTCTTGTACCGACGACAGATCTTTCAAATGTCTGCCCTATCAACTTTTGATGGTAGTATCTAGGACTACCATGGTTGCAACGGGTAACGGGGAATCAGGGTTCGATTCCGGAGAGGGAGCCTGAGAAACGGCTACCACATCTAAGGAAGGCAGCAGGCGCGTAAATTACCCACTCCCAGCTCGGGGAGGTAGTGACGAAAAATAACAATACAGGACTCATATCCGAGGCCCTGTAATTGGAATGAGTACACTTTAAATCCTTTAACAAGGACCAATTGGAGGGCAAGTCTGGTGCCAGCAGCCGCGGTAATTCCAGCTCCAATAGCGTATATTAAAGTTGTTGCGGTTAAAACGTTCGTAGTTGAACTTGTGCTTCATACGGGTAGTACAACATACAATTGTAGTTAGTACTATACCTTTATGTATGTAAGCGTATTACCGGTGGAGTTCTTATATATGTTTAAATACTTGTATTTTTTCATATGTTCCTCCTATTTAAAAACCTGCATTAGTGCTCTTAAACGAGTGTTATTGTGGGCCGGTACAATTACTTTGAACAAATTAGAGTGCTTAAAGCAGGCTTCAAATGCCTGAATATTCTGTGCATGGGATAATGAAATAAGACCTCTGTTCTGCTTTCATTGGTTTTCAGATCAAGAGGTAATGATTAATAGAAGCAGTTTGGGGGCATTAGTATTACGACGCGAGAGGTGAAATTCTTGGACCGTCGTAAGACTAACTTAAGCGAAAGCATTTGCCAAAGATGTTTTCATTAATCAAGAACGAAAGTTAGAGGTTCGAAGGCGATCAGATACCGCCCTAGTTCTAACCATAAACGATGCCAGCTAGCAATTGGGTGTAGCTACTTTTATGGCTCTCTCAGTCGCTTCCGGGAAACCAAAGCTTTTGGGCTCGGGGGAAGTATGGTTGCAAAGCTGAAACTTAAAGGAATTGACGGAAGGGCACCACCAGGAGTGGAGCCTGCGGCTTAATTTGACTCAACACGGGAAAACTTACCAGGTCCGAACATAAGTGTGTAAGACAGATTGATAGCTCTTTCTCGAATCTATGGGTGGTGGTGCATGGCCGTTCTTAGTTCGTGGAGTGATTTGTCTGGTTAATTCCGATAACGAACGAGACTCAAATATATTAAATAGATATCTTCAGGATTATGGTGTTGAAGCTTATATAGCCTTCATTCATGGTAGCAGTAAAATGTTTATTGTGTTTGAATGTGTTTATATAAGTGGAGCCGTACCTGTTGGTTTGTCCCATTATAAGGATACTAGCTTCTTAAATGGACAAATTGCGTCTAGCAATAATGAGATTGAGCAATAACAGGTCTGTGATGCCCTTAGATGTCCTGGGCTGCACGCGCGCTACAATGAAAGTATCAACGTGTATTTCCTAGACCGAGAGGTCCGGGTAAACCGCTGAACCACTTTCATGCTTGGGATTGTGAACTGAAACTGTTCACATGAACTTGGAATTCCTAGTAAGTGTGAGTCATTAACTCGCATTGATTACGTCCCTGCCCTTTGTGCACACCGCCCGTCGCTACTACCGATTGAATTATTTAGTGAGGTCTCCGGACGTGATCACTGTGACGCCTTGTGTGTTACGGTTGTTTCGCAGAAGTTGACCGAACTTGATTATTTAGAGGAAGTAAAAGTCGTAACAAGGTTTCCGTAGGTGAACCTGCGGAAGGATCATTATTGAATGAATCTTATCCGTTATTAAAATATTTATTATATATAAATATATAAATAAAAATTACCCAAAAATAAAAGACATATATATTATATTGAATATATAGACCATTTGTTGTCTTCAATATAAATTGCGTGTATATTTAATTAATATACATGCGTTGCGTGATGTATTGTTCATATTAAATTATGCGCATACATTGATAAATGCAACACCTAAAATATACATTGTTGTACCTGATATACAGGTTAATGCTTTATATAATATTAAAACAATATAATTATATCTATATTGATTATATAAAACTAAGACATTTCGCAACAATTATTTTAGGTATATCAAAAAATTAAACATATTTTATATGTTTAAATATAGACGAATGTATTGAATATAAATTGCGTGTATATTTAATTAATATACATGCGTTGCGTGATGTATTGTTCATATTAAATTATGCGCATACATTGATAAATGCAACACCTAAAATATACATTGTTGTACCTGATATACAGGTTAATGCTTTATATAATATTAAAACAATATAAATTATATTTATATTGATTATATAAAACTAAGACATTTCGCAACAATTATTTTAGGTATAAAAATAACTTTATTGAAGGAATTGATATATGCCAGTTAAATGGTGTATTTTAATTTCTTTCAATAAAAACATAATTGACGAATTGTATATTTATATATATTTATAAAACTCTAAGCGGTGGATCACTCGGCTCATGGGTCGATGAAGAACGCAGCAAACTGTGCGTCATCGTGTGAACTGCAGGACACATGAACATCGACATTTTGAACGCATATCGCAGTCCATGCTGTTATGTACTTTAATTAATTTTATAGTGCTGCTTGGACTACATATGGTTGAGGGTTGTAAGACTATGCTAATAAAGTTGCTTATTATATATTTTTATAATGATATGCATATGGTATATTATTGGATATATTTATATATTCATAATATTAAATATAAAAGCAATTATCTCAAATATTTATAAAAGAAAAAATGAAGATATACAATTCTTTCTTTTTTCAATTCAAATAATACTGAGAAATGTCTAGCATAAAAAAAATTAAATTTTTTTTAACTAGAATTGTCTCTTATTTAAAGATGCGAAAATTGAAAATATATCAAATATATTGTTCTTCATAGAGATATATTGTTTATATATATATATACATTGCTTTATACAACCTCAACTCATATGGGAATACAACCTGAATTTAAGCATATTAATTAGGGGAGGAAAAGAAACTAACAAGGATTTTCTTAGTAGCGGCGAGCGAAAAGAAATCAGTTCAGCACTAAGTCACTTTGTCTATATGGCAAATGTGAGATGCAGTGTATGGAGCGTCAATATTCTAGTATGAGAAATTAACGATTTAAGTCCTTCTTAAATGAGGCCATTTACCCATAGAGGGTGCCAGGCCCGTATAACGTTAATGATTACTAGATGATGTTTCCAAAGAGTCGTGTTGCTTGATAGTGCAGCACTAAGTGGGTGGTAAACTCCATCTAAAACTAAATATAACCATGAGACCGATAGTAAACAAGTACCGTGAGGGAAAGTTGAAAAGAACTCTGAATAGAGAGTTAAATAGTACGTGAAACTGCTTAGAGGTTAAGCCCGATGAACCTGAATATCCATTATGGAAAATTCATCATTAAAGTTATAATATTTAAATAATATTATAGAAATAGTGTGCATTTTTTCCATATAAGGACATTGTAATCTATTAACATATATAATTTATCATAAAATATGACTTATAGTTTATTCAAATTATTATGCTTGCATTTTAACATAGGATAAAGTCATTAATTTGATAAAGTGTTGATAGATTAATAAGAATACAGTGCGTTAATTTTTCGGAATTATATAATGGCATAATTATCATTGATTTTTGTGTTATTATATGCACTTGTATGATT
>NW_027222854.1:0-31791 GCF_030179905.1 Drosophila bipectinata | reverse complement strand
CGTCACTAATAAGATGACAAGGCATTTGGCTACCTATGCGAAAGTAATTCAACTCCCGCCGTCTTAAGGTTTAAGACTTATAACAATATATGTTTAATATTTTTAATATCCGTGAGGTTTTAAATAGGGACAGAAGGAATCTCTTGAATTGAATCATGCGCGTCACTAATAAGATGACAAGGCATTTGGCTACCTATGCGAAAGTAATTCAACTCCCGCCGTCTTAAGGTTTAAGACTTATAACAATATATGTTTAATATTTTTAATATCCGTGAGGTTTTAAATAGGGACAGAAGGAATCTCTTGAATTGAATCATGCGCGTCACTAATAAGATGACAAGGCATTTGGCTACCTATGCGAAAGTAATTCAACTCCCGCCGTCTTAAGGTTTAAGACTTATAACAATATATGTTTAATATTTTTAATATCCGTAAGGTTTTAAATAGGGACAGAAGGAATCTCTTGAATTGAATCATGCGCGTCACTAATAAGATGACGAGGCATTTGGCTACCTATGCGAAAGTAATTCAACTCCCGCCGTCTTAAGGTTTAAGACTTATAACAATATATGTTTAATATTTTTAATATCCGTGAGGTTTTAAATAGGGACAGAAGGAATCTCTTGAATTGAATCATGCGCGTCACTAATAAGATGACAAGGCATTTGGCTACCTATGCGAAAGTAATTCAACTCCCGCCGTCTTAAGGTTTAAGACTTATAACAATATATGTTTAATATTTTTAATATCCGTGAGGTTTTAAATAGGGACAGAAGGAATCTCTTGAATTGAATCATGCGCGTCACTAATAAGATGACAAGGCATTTGGCTACCTATGCGAAAGTAATTCAACTCCCGCCGTCTTAAGGTTTAAGACTTATAACAATATATGTTTAATATTTTTAATATCCGTGAGGTTTTAAATAGGGACAGAAGGAATCTCTTGAATTGAATCATGCGCGTCACTAATAAGATGACAAGGCATTTGGCTACCTATGCGAAAGTAATTCAACTCCCGCCGTCTTAAGGTTTAAGACTTATAACAATATATGTTTAATATTTTTAATATCCGTAAGGTTTTAAATAGGGACAGAAGGAATCTCTTGAATTGAATCATGCGCGTCACTAATAAGATGACGAGGCATTTGGCTACCTATGCGAAAGTAATTCAACTCCCGCCGTCTTAAGGTTTAAGACTTATAACAATATATGTTTAATATTTTTAATATCCGTGAGGTTTTAAATAGGGACAGAAGGAATCTCTTGAATTGAATCATGCGCGTCACTAATAAGATGACAAGGCATTTGGCTACCTATGCGAAAGTAATTCAACTCCCGCCGTCTTAAGGTTTAAGACTTATAACAATATATGTTTAATATTTTTAATATCCGTAAGGTTTTAAATAGGGACAGAAGGAATCTCTTGAATTGAATCATGCGCGTCACTAATAAGATGACAAGGCATTTGGCTACCTATGCGAAAGTAATTCAACTCCCGCCGTCTTAAGGTTTAAGACTTATAACAATATATGTTTAATATTTTTAATATCCGTGAGGTTTTAAATAGGGACAGAAGGAATCTCTTGAATTGAATCATGCGCAGTAGGGAGTAAATAGGCAATCGGCTGATTTCTTGCGTCATATCCGTGTATGCATGTATATGTTGGTGGTAACGTAAATCCACAATCCAATATACACTCACATATATATATAATCCTAAATAAAAAATACATATTGACCTTTCATCCGACCCTGACATAAATATGTCTCCTGCAAGAAAGTGTCATCCGCCCCTGACATAAATAGAAAGTGATAAAAAGGGATCGCAGCAGGTCAATTGGTTCCTTTTTTTTCTTGACCCTTCAGGGTGGATTTTCACTTTTCTACGAAAAGGTTTTCTTGTGATATACTTACTCCTTGTAAAATTCTGTATTATAATTTATATTATAAAATTAAATTTTTTTATATAAGGCCGAGTTAATTTAAAATTAATTAAAAAAGAATTGGAGAAAAAAATCCTTTTAAATGATATGCAACACCATAATAAAATTTTGAATATTTTTTTAAAATAATTATTTGGTCTTCATCATTAATTTTAAATTAATTACAAAAGAATTGTCGTAAAATATACTTTTAAATGAACTGCAGCAACATGAATATAATTTTTGTAAATAAGCATTTTTTTTTTGTTCATCAATTTTATTTATTTTTTCACAATCCTGAATCTTATTTATTTTTTCACGATCCTTTTTTCACGATCCTTTTTTCACGTGGGCAGTTGAATTGGTAGGGAATTAGGCAAACGGCGTATAAGCGGCAGAAAAATTCTAGTAGTATGTAATTAGGCAAACGGCGTACGACGTAAATTTAGTGGCGCCATCTATGGGTCAAGTTTGTGTAAAATTGGGCAGCGCCATCTACCGTAATATTTTATACGCCCTCTATTGGCATAAAAGCAAACGATCATGCCAAAAAATTATACTTGCCAGGATCATCGCCGTCTATGTTTTCTATATTTTCTGATATCTTGTCTATGTTTTCTATATTTTCTGATATCTTGCATTGGGTCCCATTAAGGGAAATATGCATGTAAAGAAAAGATCATGTAAAAATGAAACTTGCTAGGATCATCGTTTGCCTAATTACATACTACTAGAATTTTTCTGCCGCTTATACGCCGTTTGCCTAATTCCCTACCAATTCAACTGCCCACGTGAAAAAAGGATCGTGAAAAAAGGATCGTGAAAAAATAAATAAGATTCAGGATTGTGAAAAAATAAATAAAATTGATGAACAAAAAAAAAATGCTTATTTACAAAAATTATATTCATGTTGCTGCAGTTCATTTAAAAGTATATTTTACGACAATTCTTTTGTAATTAATTTAAAATTAATGATGAAGACCAAATAATTATTTTAAAAAAATATTCAAAATTTTATTATGGTGTTGCATATCATTTAAAAGGATTTTTTTCTCCAATTCTTTTTTAATTAATTTTAAATTAACTCGGCCTTATATAAAAAAATTTAATTTTATAATATAAATTATAATACAGAATTTTACAAGGAGTAAGTATATCACAAGAAAACCTTTTCGTAGAAAAGTGAAAATCCACCCTGAAGGGTCAAGAAAAAAAAGGAACCAATTGACCTGCTGCGATCCCTTTTTATCACTTTCTATTTATGTCAGGGGCGGATGACACTTTCTTGCAGGAGACATATTTATGTCAGGGTCGGATGAAAGGTCAATATGTATTTTTTATTTAGGATTATATATATATGTGAGTGTATATTGGATTGTGGATTTACGTTACCACCAACATATACATGCATACACGGATATGACGCAAGAAATCAGCCGATTGCCTATTTACTCCCTACTGTAGGCTCTAGGCTCTAAGCGTTATCTTTTCTTTCGAGTCTTCTGATTGGTTTTCCCGATTCATTAACCGGAAAAATGTGGGGAAAATGGGGGTGGTTTTCATGCGTTAACTCATGTACATGTATTGATGATACCAATACATTCAAACACAAGTACCTGTTTTCCGTTTTCGAGGATCAATAGGTTTTGAGGTTTATGCTAAGAATCAAATTTTTAGTATAAATCTTGCCTTGCCGGTTAAAGCAATTTTTACGCTTTTTCTTTTTACAAAAAAATAAAAACAAAAACCTAAATCATAAAAATGGAGTCGAAAGTTGCGTGTGACTTGTGCTCTAAAGTTATTAGTGTGAATGAGTTTATAACTCATTATGATCGATGTGAAGGACCTCGAAATGCCTTCTCGGAGATGAAGAAGAAATCTCAGGCCAACGGTTTGGCGAAAGCTTTGTATCGTTCGCGAACAACGGTGACCAAAAAGCAGGAGGAAAATCAACAACCAAAAATTCAAGGAATCAGGAACCAAGGAACTACATCAAAACATAGTATTTTCAACGTATCATCAGCGGTCAAACGGAAGGCTGGTGTGTCCAAGGAAACTAGCCCTCAAGAGGGGCAACCCATGGATATTGAAGAACAGCCATCAACATCAAAAAGGGCTAGACTAGACCGCATAATTGCTGAGAAGAATATTTGTCCCGATTGTAAGCAAAATTGTGCTTTCGTTGAGGAAAGAATTCATTTACATTCTCCAAATCATAGAGCAGCATTAAGGAAACTTGTGTGGCAAAATGCTAACATTTTTCCTATAACCCAAAGTGATACTTTTTACACAAAAAAGTATAAAGTATTCGGAGTGCGCGATCTAGATTTAAAAGAATTTTACATTGGATGTAAAAATAATCTTATAAACATTATAAAATATGCACTTAGCGAATTAAGAGCTATAAAAGTGCGTCTATCAGTTCATGGAAAATATGTAAAACCGACTGAAGAAACTGATAAGATGCAAGAGGAAACAAAACATTTCTCGACAAACTATAAAGCAATTTACGTCAGCTCATATAATGACGTCGAATACATTTTAAATGACGATAACGAAATGTTAATTGCAAAAGCCGATGAATTCCAGGAGAGGGATTCTGGATGGGCTATTAAGCATTTTACATTTTATGAAATACAAATATTAAAGCTAGAGCACCTTCCTGGATCAGGATATGTTGAAGCACCTAAGAGCATAAGAAAAAGAAATGCTCTCATAAATGTTAAAAATAATGACATTTATTGTTTTAAGTGGTGTATTTTGGCTCACATAGCATATATGAAACACATTCAAATAAATTTTGGTACATCAGCGCAAAAAAAATCAGCTCGCGAAAAACTGCCCAGAACTTCATTTTATGGGATTTTTGATATTAGCCAACCAATTATAACATATGAACAACAAATATTAAACTTTTCGGGAATAGAGTTTCCCATTACAAAGAATGGAATAAAGCTGTTCGAGAAAAATAACTCAAATTACAGCATAAATGTATATGAAATTTATGATGGTCGCATAGAAGGTCCTACAATTAGAACTAAAGAAGTAAAAATCCATCATATCGATATATTGGGAATAGAAAATCCTAAAAAAAATTGTTTGCATTATGCGTACATTACAAGCATAAAAACATTGTGTAAATCACAAGTGAACAACTCAAATTCGGAGAGATATTTTTGTAGAAATTGCCTACAATTTTATTGCAGCACTAACAAGACCCACAATCTAAAGGAGTGCGGTCAAGTGGCTTCACTATACCCACAACCAAACACTAAAACCAAATTTGAAAATTTTTCAAAAAAACTGGCACCACCCGTGGTAATTTATGCGGACATTGAGGCAGTTTTGGAACATTACCAAACAGCCTCAAATAATCCAAACGAATCCTATACCAAGCCTGTGCAGAAACATACAGCATGTGCTGTTTCGTTTTATGTTGCCCATAAATACAACCCTCAGCTGAATAAATTATGGACCTATGAAGGTAAATAAATTATTTTAAAATAAATAAAAAGTTTTAAAGTTAATAAATTTTTCCTTTTTACAAATTACAGGACATGACTGTATGAAGGTTTTTGTTAAAACTTTGGAAGAGGAGACAATGGCCTTATATAGCAAATACTGGAAGGGATCAAAAAAACCTATATATAACTTTGACATCTGCGATGAGGACTACCAGGAGCATGGGAACTGCTATGCGTGTGAAGAGGTCATCAGTACGGATGAACGCGTACAATATTTTAACCAGTTCACGGGTAAATACCAAGGTCCTATCCATAGAAGTTGTAAAGATAGTTTTAAGTTAAAAGCTTATTTCCCTGTAGTTTTTCATAATTTATCAAGATACGATATCCACCTCTTTATTAATGCCCTAGGGGGTAAATTGAAACCAATACCCTCTACTAAAGAGTTATATATTGCTCTAAATCAGACAATTTTTGAAAAGGGAAAGACTAATTATACTATAAAGTACATAGATTCCAATAGGTTTTTAAATTCTAGTTTAGAAAAATTAGCTTACAACATGGAAGATAAAGATTTTAAAATATTAAAATCAAAATTTAGTGGAGAGAAGTTTAGGCAAATGAGAAGAAAGGGAGTATTTCCCTATGATTATTTGGATAGTTTTGAAAAATTCAATGAAACCGAACTTCCTCCTAGGGAATATTTTTATAATTCGTTGAAAGACGAAGAGTGTAGTATTAGCGAATACAATTTCGCTAAAGAAATTTGGAGTTCGTTTCAGTGCAGAACTCTAAAAGACTATATGAAATTGTATTTGGAGAGTGACGTACTAATTTTAGCAGACGTTTTTGAAAACTTCCGTAATATATGCTCAAAAATTTATAAATTAGACCCTGTTAATTATGTTTCAGCCCCATCTATTTCATGGGATGCTATGCTGAAGTATACTAAAGTAGAGTTAGATTTAATAAGTGACCCCAACATTTACAATTTTGTTAAAAGAGGTATACGGGGCGGTCTGACTCAATGTACTCAAAGAATTTCAAAAGCAAATAATGAGTACATGAGAAATTATGATAAAACAAAACCAAAAAATTATTTGTCGTATATTGACGCAAATAATTTATATGGTTGGGCTATGAGCCAAAAACTCCCATTTTCAAATTTTCAATTTTTAAGCGAAGATGAAACCAATTTATTTGATGTAGAAAATGCTGATTCCTCAGGAGACACAGGATATATTTTAGAAGTAGATTTAGAATATCCTGATGAAATTCATGACAAACATAACAGTCTACCATTTTGTCCTGAAAACAAGGTTCCCCCAGGAGGAAAACAACCAAAATTAATAGCTGATTTAAATTCTAAAGAGTTTTATATTATTCATTTAAAACAGCTTCAATTGTGTCTTAAACAGGGATTAAAATTAAAGAAAATTCATAGAATTTTATCTTTTAATCAGTCATACTGGTTAAAGCCCTATATAGATTTAAATACCCAACATAGAAAAATAGCAAAAAATGAATTTGAAAAAAATTTTTATAAATTAATGAATAATGCCGTATACGGCAAAACCATGGAAAACGTAGAAAAGCGTCGAGAAATAACACTAGTAACTCGTTATGAATCGGCTCAAAACTCTCCAGGGTTTAGACAACTAGTTGCAAGGAATAATTTTCATAGTTTAGAAATTTTTGGAGAAAATTTAGCTGCAATTGAGACTACAAAGACTTCAATTTTGTATGATAAGCCTATTTATATTGGATTTACTGTTCTCGATTTGTCCAAATGGCTAATGTATGATTACTATTATAACTTTTTATTAGTAGAGTGTCCCTCAGCAAAAATAATATATATGGATACAGACTCTTTTATAGTTTCCTGTGAAGAGGATATATACAAAATAATAAAAAAAAATTCTAGCCGTTTTGACACATCAAATTATGAGACAGGAAACCGATTCAACATTATTCAAGCTAACAACAAAGAATTGGGCTTATTCAAAGATGAAAATGCTGGAAAAATTATGACCTCTTTCGCGGGTCTAAAAGCTAAAGCATATTCATTTTTAGTAGAAAACAATGACGAATATATAGATACAAAGAAAGTTAAGGGTGTTAAGCAATCAGTAATCAAAAAACTGTGTCATTTAGATTATATTGAATGTATTAGACATATGAAAACGTACTATGGAGAACAAAGATGTATAAGAAGTAGGGGCCATCAGTTATATACTGATGTAGTTAATAAAGTAAGTCTTAGCCCTAGAGATGATAAAAGATGGGTATTAGCTTGTAATATTAATACTTTAGCATATGGGCATTATAAATTAAGATCTTTATTAAATACAAATGGATAATGTCAATAATATTGTACGTATTTTTAAAAATATTAAATAAGCGACAAAAAAAAAAAATAAATAAATAAAAATAAAAATAAAAAAAAAAAAAACAAAAAAATAAAATAAAAATAAATAATAATAATAAAAATTAAAAATGTATATAAATAATAATAATAATTAAAAATGTATATATGTATGTATAATTTGTATAAATAAATTCCAAATTGTAAAATTTTATTTTAATAAATCTGTTTTATTTATCCATGAGTTATGTGTTTCATCAAAACCTAGCCATTTTACAAAAATTTGGTCTTTTTTTCTTTTTATTACTTTTTCAACTAGGAATGCACTTTTATCTTTAACTTTTTGAATTTCAGCTTCATAAAATGTACCTTTTATAGGGTCACCCTTATAATCAATGAGCTCGTAAGTAACTGGGAATGTAGTCCTTATTTTTGAAATTGTAAATATTTCAGTGGTCCAGTTAGGTTCATATCCTTTAACAAATACACCCTTGTATTTGCTTATTCTAACATGGTCTCCTACTACATATTTATGCCTTGGAAATACCTTAACAATGTTATAACATTTTTTCAAAATAAACTCTTCATTCTGTTTACAAACATCGATTGGCCTCATTTTTATAGTTCTGTGGTAAGAATGGTTGTAGTCTTCTACAAGCGAATTCAAATGGGTAATCCATCGATAATTTCCATTAAAACTAAACATTTTCCACATCCTATTTTTTAAAGTTCTGTTAAATCGTTCACAAATCGAAGCCTTAAGGTGTGTAAATGTATGATAATGATTTATATTATTTTTCTTCATAAGTTCTTTAAAGAGTTGATTAAAAAATTCTTTGCCTTGATCGGAATGTATATTTTTTGGCTTGTATTTGGAATCTTTCAATATAGATTTCATAACAGTTGCAACATCCATTGCCGATTTTGATTTTACAGGCTTAGCAAAAGCATATTTTGAAAATGTATCAATAACCGTTAGTAAATATTTATATCCATTATTCTGATTGGAATAGGGGATCATTTCAACCAAATCAATTTGCCAAGTATCATGAAACCCTTTTTGAACGAACTTTCGACGTAAAAAATTTTTTCTACAAGTTTTATGTATTTCATCAACAACTTGTTGCTTACTCATTTTTATTTAAAAAAAACAAACTTATTTTTTATTGTTAATGTCTGAGGTCTTAGAGATTAATGATTTCTTATAATGAATTACATCTTCTTTTATTTCTTTTGTCATTTTTTTAGATATTTCGAAACATAAACGTGTTAAATCTATTTGAACATTTTTATCATAGTTACCATCTAAATCAGATAATTGAATATCGAATTTTTGTAAAGAGACACACTTCGGAATGATATGATTATAGTACAGATAGGATATTTGCTGTTTTAATATAGTGTTCCAACATAAAAATGTAGTTAAAAATATAGCTAGGCGAATTAATGATCTCCAAGTTTCACTATCTATTTCAATTTTATTACCGAATTGATTTAGTATCAGAACATATTGTTTATCTGATTTTCTAAATCTAAAATTACATTTAATAGTTGATAAAATAGGGTGATCCAAAACTGTATCAGACATTAGGAAGTCATATTGATCAATCTTTAATTGTATAAATTCCTTGTATGTAAGCAGTTGCATCCATTCTTCTTTATCAAATCCAATATAATTGTTTTTGTGCTGCTGCATCCAAATCATTGGAGTAAATTTTCTAGATGTCGAAAATCCACATTTTATTTTCAAATTTTGAGCCACAAAATATTCAAAACCAAATATAACTTCATGGTTCTGTTTTTTTCTTATGGCTCTTTCTCTTTTAGCTTGGAGTGTATCCATTGAATCTGAATGTTATTAACAAACTGAAATTAGTTACTAAAATGTGTGGTTTATAAAGGGCTTAGTATGACGTATATACATATATATATATTATACATTATGTATTACATAATGAAATGAAATATATATCCATATATACAAACTCCTAAGATGTGAGAGCAACTTTTATATTATATATTACATAATGCATGTATTATATAATAAAATGAATGGTATATAAAGACCCAAAATGTAGACACCAAAGTCAGTTTACATTTAAAACTCATTCTAAAATGACTAAATTTGATAGATCAAATTCCGTTATAGTAGATTTTCAATATGTTGTTGGAAATAACAATCAAATTTTTGTTAAGGAATTGGCCTTCATGCCTGGAGGAACTGTAATACCAAACTTCTTTCACTTCAAACCTCCATACAACATTAAGGAGTTGAATTATGATACATTACAACAACATAATATTCATCGAAAAAACATAAACGGATTGGACTGGATGGAAGGAGAAATACCCTATAACTGCTTAAGCGATGTACTTTCTCCACTAAATAAGTTTTCCAATATAATTGTACGTGGCGAAGTAAAAAAGGAATTTTTATCAAAGTTTCTATCGAATAATATTATTGATATAGATATAGGAAAGAGCCTGACATGTTATCCTAATTTTTTTACCAACTGTAAAATTCACAAAAAACTTAAGCTTAGATGTGCTCTAAATAATTTATTTAAGCTTTTTGTAATTTTAGAAAACTGTAATTACGATATATACTATAACGGAGAATCATATGTATAAATTACTTTAATAAACAGTATGATTTTAGTACTTTAATTGAGAAGTTGTTTTAGCAAAATGGATCGCATCTTTGGAAAAGATCCTCGTAAAAAAGGATACAGTCAACTTATATACTGCAACTATTGTGGTTCTGATACTCATTTTGAAAAGGACTGCGCTAAAAAACGGGACCAGGAAAAAAATCATTAGAAACATTTTTTTTTTTTGATAATTAGCATTGAATAAACAAAAAACTTTTATCAAAATGTTTACACAATTTGTTCATCCTTTTACGATGCTTATTTGTGGTCCCTCAGGATCGGGTAAAACAACATTTTTGAAAAATTTAATAAATGGAAGGAAGGACTTAATAAGTACTTCAATTGATAGAATAATATGGTGTTACGGTGAAGAGCAAGCGAAACCAAATTTTACCAATATTGAATATTACCATGGGGTACCTGACTCCATTGAAAATGAAAATAATGAACCTATACTTTTGGTATTAGATGATTTGATGATGGGAGCATTTAATAAAAATGTATGTGAACTTTTTACCAAAGGATCTCATCATCGAAATTTATCTGTAATTGTTGTAACACAAAATATATTTCATAAATCTACTCACACCCGAGACATATCACTAAATACAAAATACATTGTGGCATTTAAAAATCCTAGAGACAAATTACAATTTCAATGTTTAGCTAGACAGATATATCCTGAAAACCCTAAAGAACTTTTTAGAATATATAAAGAAGTCACGAATGAACCTCATGGTTATTTACTTATTGATCTTACGCAAGGAATAAATGATCTTTTAAGATTTAGAACAGAGATTTTTAATCCATTATATTCAATTTGCTATTCAGATGAAAATGGTTTGCAAAAAGAGCATAAGGCGATTGAAAGCGAACAAACATTTATTGTATGTGCTCAAAAAAGCAAATAATAAACTTCGAAAAGCGATTATTTGCAATAGTGATAGCGAGTTAGTAAAAACATTGTCGGAGATAGTGATAAATACTTTAAAAGGAAACCATAAAATATCAAAAAATATCTTAAATTCATTAAAAAAGTATAAAAATGTATTACGACATATTTCCAGCTCAAAACAATCTTTAAATTCTAAGAGAAGAGTTCTTATTCAAAAAGGCGGATTTTTACCAATTTTAATAAGTTCATTGCTTTCTGGGATTTTTGGAAAAATTTTGAATCATGATTAAAAGTAAGCATGAGCTAAATAAAGTAATCTTAATGCATCCAAATGCATACCATAAACTTTTAGTAAATGATCGAGGAAATGATCTTATAAATTTAAAATTTTTACCAATTTTAAACAATAAAAAAATTAGTGATTATGATAAATGGATTAAAATTCAACAAGAATTATGTGCATACCAAAATAAAAAGAGAAACAAAGCTGTTTTGCATCAATCGGTATCGAAACCCCCGTTTTCATTAAATCAAAATGTAGAAACCCAAACATATATAGATGATTGGAAAGATTCTATTGCCAGTACTTCTAAAGAATACAAGAACGAGTCATCATTTAAAAGAGAGGATTTACCCGATTTAGCCATTTTACCCAGCGATGAAGAAGAACAATCATCTGAGAAATCTGTTTCAATTCCAATTAATAATAAACGAACACTCGCAGATACTTCTTTCACTGATGATAAGATTTTAAAAAAATCATTAGTTGAGAAAACAAGAATTATAAAAGGAAATTCTACTGAAAAGAAACTGAAACTGAGAAATAAGGTTAAAAAGAATAGAGATTCCCCCTATCCACTAAGAAATCTTAAGTATATAAGTGATTTAGAAAAATTGCAAAGGGCAAACCGCAAAGAAAACAATATCCAAATTGGTAAAAATAAATTAAATTGGATCTCATATTCTTAACTGCAGAGCTTAAAATGTTTTTTCAAAACGAGTTTTATATTACATTGCTCAGCAATGACTCCTTAAATGTGTTTCCTGATAATGTAAAATGCGCTTTTACAAATATTGTAAACCTTCCTGAAACAATGTCTGAGGAATGGGAAGTCGGTATAACTGATATATATTTAAATAATTCTTTTCGAAAAAATCCTAAAAAAAGGAGAGAAACAAAAGAAAATGAATCAGAAGAATCAAGCTCTAATTCAACAGAATTTATAAGTTTAGTAAATTCTGAAACATTTCGATACAAATCGACATCAATGAAAGCGGATGAGATGGAATGCGGTGCAATATTTATTTACACGGACATTATAAAGCCTCGTTGTGTAGGAAGCAAAAGACCACGTTGCTTAAGAGTTTTATTTACAAATGGAAAAGAAAAATTTATGCAGTTTAGAAATGTTGAATATTATCCTATTGAAAATTTTTCACCAAACGAAATTTCAATATTAATTACTGATTCAAGTGGATATAAAATCCCCTTTGAAACTTCATCAGTTCCAATTTTTCTAACTCTGCATTTTAGAAAAAGAAGAAAAAGTCTATAAATAATAATGTTAAGGGAAACTAACATTTAGAATTGATTTACCAACCATGGCGAAATGTTATCATCAATATTATTTAAATCAGTGCGGTGGAAGCTTAAGTAACATAGGTAGTCTCTATGTTTCCCCAAGAATTGTTCAGCATGGTCGTGGTATTGGAAATTTCTTTAGTGGACTTTTTAATTACATTAAGCCGCTTTTTCTGTCAGGGATAAATGCACTTAAAAATCAAGCTGCTGAAACCGGAAAGGCTGTTATAAATGATTTGGGTCGAAAACCTCTACGAAATATCATTCAAGAACAAAGTAAAATCGCATTACATAATCTATCTGACAAAGCAATTCATAAAATTACTAAATTACAAAGTGGTAAAGGAAAAAGGCATAAAAAGAGGAGACCAAGAAAAAATCGCAATCATTTAACAACTAAACAACGTCGTAAACATACGCGTTCAAAAAAGTCAAGAAAAAAAGCATCTAAAAAATTTAAAATTAGTGACATATTTTCCAAATCAAAATGAGTAATCACATTGAATGCATGAAAAGCGAATTGGATCTTTTTGAGCCTCATCCAACGCAAAGCTGTATTTTGAAAACCGAAGAAGTTTCATACAACCCTATTGCTTCTTTGGATAGTGCTTCATCAATTGAATTCGTTTGTTTAGGAAATGGAGAAACCTACAGAGATCTTTCAAGTGTTTACTTAAAACTTGTGGTTCAACTTAAAAAAATTGATAATAGTAGTATTGAAGGAAATGCTGTTGGTGTAGCAAATAATATATTGCATTCTATATTTAGAAGCTCATCTGTATATTTAAATAATACTTTGGTTTCCCAAAGCGACAATAATTATCATTATAGATCATATTTGCAAACAATTTTAAACTATGGTTGTGATGCAAGTGAAAGTCATTTAGCAACACAAGGATATTTCCCAAATTATGGTACCCAAACACCATTTAAAAGTGATGGCAGTCAAATTCTTAAAAACATGTTTCAAAATAGTAATAAAGTAGAATTATTTGGAAAAGTGCATGGAGATATTTTCAACCAACCAAAACTGCTTGTAAATAATGTTGATTTGCGCATTACTTTTAATATTGAAAAAACAGCATTTTATTTATTGGAAACCGAAACTGAATCGAATCTAAAGATCTTGGAAGCCCAGCTGTTCATGAATCATGTAGTAGTCAACCCCAGCATTTTATTAGCTCATCATCACGTTTTACAATCAAAAAATGCAATATACCCATACAATAAAGTTGAAGTAAAATCATTCACAATATACCCAGGAAATAATACATTATCCATCGATAACGCAGTTATTGGTCAAATTCCAAATTTTTTGGCCTTTTGTATGGTAAAAAACAGAGCATACTCAGGAAATCGAGGATTAGATCCTTTTAATTTTGAAAACTTTAAAATACAACGATTCAATCTGCTAGTTAATGGAGTACAGGTACCTTCTCAGGCACTTGAATTTGATTTCTCAAATCCTACCAATACCCAAAGTTCAAGAGCATATAATTTACTATTTAAAGCTTGTGGAATTAAGCATTATGATCGTGGACTCCAAATTTCCAAGGATATGTTTGACAAAAATAATTTTATATTAGCGTTTGATTTAACTGCTGATCACTCCAATTCTAGTGTTTGCGCTAACCTGATTTCTCAAGGAACGATCAGAATAGAAGGAAGATTCTCTGAGCCTCTGGCTGAGGCTGTTACTTGCATTGTTTATTGTGAATACGACTCTATGATTGATATTGATAAGCATCGAAATATTCGAGTACTTTTGTAAAAATGAATACAATACAAATCATGGACTTGCTCTCCAAGCATCCTCAAACTAAAAAAATATTTAAAGGGGTTTTTTCGGCCGATAAACTACCAAAAGAAATTCGTGAATATCCAGCATTGATTGTAGCTAACACTGATTATTCATACCAACCAGGAATGCATTGGGTTGCATTTTACTTCTATAACAAAAAGTCAGCAGAATTTTTCGATTCTTATGGACAATATCCTCAGAAAAAAGAATTTATTGCATTTTTAAAAAGAAATGCATCAAAATATACTTATAACAAGCAACAATTGCAAGGATACTTTTCAAATACCTGTGGACATTACTGCATGCTTTTTGGTCTTTACAAAAGCAATCGAAAAACTTTAAAGAGTTTTACACAGAATTTTAAGATAAAAGATTTCACCTATAATGATAAGTTAATTTCAAAAATGTTTAGTAAATGTTTTAAATGATTTAAAAATTTTTTTTTTTTTTTTTGTAACCCAATATGAAAAATAAACAATATTATTTATAATATCTATAAAAAAACTTTTTTATTTTCATGGATTTGGATACATTCTTTTAGTTATTTTATAGTATCTTATCATAATATCCGTAGCTTCCTTTATATATAAAGGAAGTTTGTTGCAGTTACAAGTGTCTGGACCTTCGGTTGCTTCATCATCACTCCAGGGACATATTTTGTAGTGGAATCCATATTTCGAGTACAGCATTTCCTTTTCTTCCAAATCCTCTAAAGTTGTTTTTAAAAATTGAAGTTTTTTAAGGTGCTCCTCGAAAAGCATATCTTCAAATTGAAGTAAAAATAATTTTATTTGATGCGCGTACATCGAGAGGCTTGAGAGAGGAGTTGTTTTTGATTTAAGGGAAAAAATGAAACTGATAAAACATTATAAGGAATCGACTCTTTTATACAGTTACTCCTTTGAGATAAATTGTAAACAGGCTGAGCTATATCTAGTCATCTCTTTTCCTTTATATACAAGATGCGTTATTCCATTTTCCTTCAATTTCTTAAATGGTGTTTTAGTTGAAAATTTATTCACGTAGCTCTTTGGTAAAAATATCCAGAGTGGTTCGTCGTCCTTATCAGTCAAATAAAGGGCTATTTTCGTCCCATATGTGGTTTTCTTTATCTTACATCCAATGATCTTGTATTCGAAATTAATACATAGGTCTTCAGTCTTTGTGTAGCCAATAACAGGCTTTTGATCATTCAAAGTATCTAAGAAAGACTATGATATACATAAACATAAGGATATTTTTTGATTGGCTGTGAGAATTTGTAAACATACCATCATTTATAACTCACGTACTCCTGGATTCGCTTCAAAAAGGTTACTGTTAGGTACTAATCAATTTATTTAATGATCCCGCTCTTTTATACCTTTCAATAATAAATTCACTCTTCTTTGTGGTTACATATATACATATACATACATATTTATTTATATATATATATAAGTATATTGATACGAATAATATACTTTTATTTAAATGAAAGGGATGACATCATACCACTTTTATAAATGTATTTGTGTATATAAAGAATTTATAGCTAGGGATATGGTAATTATTATTAGGAATGAAAGAGATGACTGCATGGGTCATTTAATTTTAAAATATATAGGTCAATTATATACCATAGCACAGATTCAATCTTAAAAATATAATATAAAAACAAGTTCTAGTGTTGCTTTTTATCAGTTTATTTTCAAATCTTCGAAATGAAAACGTTCGTTTGTGATCTCTGTATAGAAAGTCCTTCCTTTAAATATCGCTATGGATTAAAACGTCACATTCTAAAAAAACACAACTTCAGCAATACAAAAGCCAGATCCTCATACTATAACTGCTACTTCTGTCCTGAAGTGAAAAAGTACTGGCTCCGAAGTGAATTATACACCCATTTCTTGATGGATCATCCAACGATATTAATTGAAATAATTAACTTAACACAAACTTCAAAATATTTCTTTTAAATTTTAAATCTTGGTGTTAATTTAATTTCAATCAACTATTTTAAATATTAATGTATTTTAATTTTTAAGTTCATTTTAACTAAACTTTGATAAAAAGAAAGATTTCAAAAATAATTTTGTTTGAATAATTATTTATTTTTCATGAATTAAAAATAATTACACAATAATAAAATAACATAGTTTTTAATTTATTCATTATTTATAAGCCAATCGATTAAAATTTTGTCGAATTCCTCATCCATTAAACTTTCATAATTATCTTTTCCCTCATTAACTTCCAAAAATATGTGGTCATCATCCGGGAAAGTAAACTCTGGTTTTGATGATATTTCCACTAGTTCTGGGGTCTCCGGAATAAAGCACGGAGAAGCAGGTATGTCGTCGTCGAAATCCTCAAATATATTTTCTTGAGTGTCCGGGACATACATTTTATCCTCGATGATAGTTAATTCGTAATCCCATGTTGGAGTTAGCAAATCGTACATGGATGTCAGAGAATCATCCTGTAGATTATTAAATAGCTCTTCTTGTGTATTTTTCCCAATACCAATTAATGATAAAAGTGCACCGTTTGATACACAAATATCACTAAGTGCTGGTTGGGTATCCTCGAATATAATTTCCAGCTCGCTCATTTTTTTTTTCTTTATATTTTAACTTCAAACTCTTTCTTTAGGATTTGGATTTATACTAAAAATTTGATTCTTAGCATAAACCTCAAAACCTATTGATCCTCGAAAACGGAAAACAGGTACTTGTGTTTGAATGTATTGGTATCATCAATACATGTACATGAGTTAACGCATGAAAACCACCCCCATTTTCCCCACATTTTTCCGGTTAATGAATCGGGAAAACCAATCAGAAGACTCGAAAGAAAAGATAACGCTTAGAGCCTAGAGCCTACAGTAGGGAGTAAATAGGCAATCGGCTGATTTCTTGCGTCATATCCGTGTATGCATGTATATGTTGGTGGTAACGTAAATCCACAATCCAATATACACTCACATATATATATAATCCTAAATAAAAAATACATATTGACCTTTCATCCGACCCTGACATAAATATGTCTCCTGCAAGAAAGTGTCATCCGCCCCTGACATAAATAGAAAGTGATAAAAAGGGATCGCAGCAGGTCAATTGGTTCCTTTTTTTTCTTGACCCTTCAGGGTGGATTTTCACTTTTCTACGAAAAGGTTTTCTTGTGATATACTTACTCCTTGTAAAATTCTGTATTATAATTTATATTATAAAATTAAATTTTTTTATATAAGGCCGAGTTAATTTAAAATTAATTAAAAAAGAATTGGAGAAAAAAATCCTTTTAAATGATATGCAACACCATAATAAAATTTTGAATATTTTTTTAAAATAATTATTTGGTCTTCATCATTAATTTTAAATTAATTACAAAAGAATTGTCGTAAAATATACTTTTAAATGAACTGCAGCAACATGAATATAATTTTTGTAAATAAGCATTTTTTTTTTGTTCATCAATTTTATTTATTTTTTCACAATCCTGAATCTTATTTATTTTTTCACGATCCTTTTTTCACGATCCTTTTTTCACGTGGGCAGTTGAATTGGTAGGGAATTAGGCAAACGGCGTATAAGCGGCAGAAAAATTCTAGTAGTATGTAATTAGGCAAACGATGATCCTAGCAAGTTTCATTTTTACATGATCTTTTCTTTACATGCATATTTCCCCTAATGGGACCCAATGCAAGATATCAGAAAATATAGAAAACATAGACAAGATATCAGAAAATATAGAAAACATAGACGGCGATGATCCTGGCAAGTATAATTTTTTGGCATGATCGTTTGCTTTTATGCCAATAGAGGGCGTATAAAATATTACGGTAGATGGCGCTGCCCAATTTTACACAAACTTGACCCATAGATGGCGCCACTAAATTTACGTCGTACGCCGTTTGCCTAATTACATACTACTATGCGCGTCACTAATAAGATGACAAGGCATTTGGCTACCTATGCGAAAGTAATTCAACTCCCGCCGTCTTAAGGTTTAAGACTTATAACAATATATGTTTAATATTTTTAATATCCGTGAGGTTTTAAATAGGGACAGAAGGAATCTCTTGAATTGAATCATGCGCGTCACTAATAAGATGACAAGGCATTTGGCTACCTATGCGAAAGTAATTCAACTCCCGCCGTCTTAAGGTTTAAGACTTATAACAATATATGTTTAATATTTTTAATATCCGTGAGGTTTTAAATAGGGACAGAAGGAATCTCTTGAATTGAATCATGCGCGTCACTAATAAGATGACAAGGCATTTGGCTACCTATGCGAAAGTAATTCAACTCCCGCCGTCTTAAGGTTTAAGACTTATAACAATATATGTTTAATATTTTTAATATCCGTGAGGTTTTAAATAGGGACAGAAGGAATCTCTTGAATTGAATCATGCGCGTCACTAATAAGATGACAAGGCATTTGGCTACCTATGCGAAAGTAATTCAACTCCCGCCGTCTTAAGGTTTAAGACTTATAACAATATATGTTTAATATTTTTAATATCCGTGAGGTTTTAAATAGGGACAGAAGGAATCTCTTGAATTGAATCATGCGCGTCACTAATAAGATGACAAGGCATTTGGCTACCTATGCGAAAGTAATTCAACTCCCGCCGTCTTAAGGTTTAAGACTTATAACAATATATGTTTAATATTTTTAATATCCGTGAGGTTTTAAATAGGGACAGAAGGAATCTCTTGAATTGAATCATGCGCGTCACTAATAAGATGACAAGGCATTTGGCTACCTATGCGAAAGTAATTCAACTCCCGCCGTCTTAAGGTTTAAGACTTATAACAATATATGTTTAATATTTTTAATATCCGTGAGGTTTTAAATAGGGACAGAAGGAATCTCTTGAATTGAATCATGCGCGTCACTAATAAGATGACAAGGCATTTGGCTACCTATGCGAAAGTAATTCAACTCCCGCCGTCTTAAGGTTTAAGACTTATAACAATATATGTTTAATATTTTTAATATCCGTGAGGTTTTAAATAGGGACAGAAGGAATCTCTTGAATTGAATCATGCGCGTCACTAATAAGATGACAAGGCATTTGGCTACCTATGCGAAAGTAATTCAACTCCCGCCGTCTTAAGGTTTAAGACTTATAACAATATATGTTTAATATTTTTAATATCCGTGAGGTTTTAAATAGGGACAGAAGGAATCTCTTGAATTGAATCATGCGCGTCACTAATAAGATGACAAGGCATTTGGCTACCTATGCGAAAGTAATTCAACTCCCGCCGTCTTAAGGTTTAAGACTTATAACAATATATGTTTAATATTTTTAATATCCGTGAGGTTTTAAATAGGGACAGAAGGAATCTCTTGAATTGAATCATGCGCGTCACTAATAAGATGACAAGGCATTTGGCTACCTATGCGAAAGTAATTCAACTCCCGCCGTCTTAAGGTTTAAGACTTATAACAATATATGTTTAATATTTTTAATATCCGTAAGGTTTTAAATAGGGACAGAAGGAATCTCTTGAATTGAATCATGCGCGTCACTAATAAGATGACAAGGCATTTGGCTACCTATGCGAAAGTAATTCAACTCCCGCCGTCTTAAGGTTTAAGACTTATAACAATATATGTTTAATATTTTTAATATCCGTGAGGTTTTAAATAGGGACAGAAGGAATCTCTTGAATTGAATCATGCGCGTCACTAATAAGATGACAAGGCATTTGGCTACCTATGCGAAAGTAATTCAACTCCCGCCGTCTTAAGGTTTAAGACTTATAACAATATATGTTTAATATTTTTAATATCCGTGAGGTTTTAAATAGGGACAGAAGGAATCTCTTGAATTGAATCATGCGCGTCACTAATAAGATGACAAGGCATTTGGCTACCTATGCGAAAGTAATTCAACTCCCGCCGTCTTAAGGTTTAAGACTTATAACAATATATGTTTAATATTTTTAATATCCGTGAGGTTTTAAATAGGGACAGAAGGAATCTCTTGAATTGAATCATGCGCGTCACTAATAAGATGACAAGGCATTTGGCTACCTATGCGAAAGTAATTCAACTCCCGCCGTCTTAAGGTTTAAGACTTATAACAATATATGTTTAATATTTTTAATATCCGTGAGGTTTTAAATAGGGACAGAAGGAATCTCTTGAATTGAATCATGCGCGTCACTAATAAGATGACAAGGCATTTGGCTACCTATGCGAAAGTAATTCAACTCCCGCCGTCTTAAGGTTTAAGACTTATAACAATATATGTTTAATATTTTTAATATCCGTGAGGTTTTAAATAGGGACAGAAGGAATCTCTTGAATTGAATCATGCGCGTCACTAATAAGATGACAAGGCATTTGGCTACCTATGCGAAAGTAATTCAACTCCCGCCGTCTTAAGGTTTAAGACTTATAACAATATATGTTTAATATTTTTAATATCCGTGAGGTTTTAAATAGGGACAGAAGGAATCTCTTGAATTGAATCATGCGCGTCACTAATAAGATGACGAGGCATTTGGCTACCTATGCGAAAGTAATTCAACTCCCGCCGTCTTAAGGTTTAAGACTTATAACAATATATGTTTAATATTTTTAATATCCGTGAGGTTTTAAATAGGGACAGAAGGAATCTCTTGAATTGAATCATGCGCGTCACTAATAAGATGACAAGGCATTTGGCTACCTATGCGAAAGTAATTCAACTCCCGCCGTCTTAAGGTTTAAGACTTATAACAATATATGTTTAATATTTTTAATATCCGTGAGGTTTTAAATAGGGACAGAAGGAATCTCTTGAATTGAATCATGCGCGTCACTAATAAGATGACAAGGCATTTGGCTACCTATGCGAAAGTAATTCAACTCCCGCCGTCTTAAGGTTTAAGACTTATAACAATATATGTTTAATATTTTTAATATCCGTGAGGTTTTAAATAGGGACAGAAGGAATCTCTTGAATTGAATCATGCGCGTCACTAATAAGATGACAAGGCATTTGGCTACCTATGCGAAAGTAATTCAACTCCCGCCGTCTTAAGGTTTAAGACTTATAACAATATATGTTTAATATTTTTAATATCCGTGAGGTTTTAAATAGGGACAGAAGGAATCTCTTGAATTGAATCATGCGCGTCACTAATAAGATGACAAGGCATTTGGCTACCTATGCGAAAGTAATTCAACTCCCGCCGTCTTAAGGTTTAAGACTTATAACAATATATGTTTAATATTTTTAATATCCGTAAGGTTTTAAATAGGGACAGAAGGAATCTCTTGAATTGAATCATGCGCGTCACTAATAAGATGACAAGGCATTTGGCTACCTATGCGAAAGTAATTCAACTCCCGCCGTCTTAAGGTTTAAGACTTATAACAATATATGTTTAATATTTTTAATATCCGTGAGGTTTTAAATAGGGACAGAAGGAATCTCTTGAATTGAATCATGCGCGTCACTAATAAGATGACAAGGCATTTGGCTACCTATGCGAAAGTAATTCAACTCCCGCCGTCTTAAGGTTTAAGACTTATAACAATATATGTTTAATATTTTTAATATCCGTGAGGTTTTAAATAGGGACAGAAGGAATCTCTTGAATTGAATCATGCGCGTCACTAATAAGATGACAAGGCATTTGGCTACCTATGCGAAAGTAATTCAACTCCCGCCGTCTTAAGGTTTAAGACTTATAACAATATATGTTTAATATTTTTAATATCCGTGAGGTTTTAAATAGGGACAGAAGGAATCTCTTGAATTGAATCATGCGCGTCACTAATAAGATGACAAGGCATTTGGCTACCTATGCGAAAGTAATTCAACTCCCGCCGTCTTAAGGTTTAAGACTTATAACAATATATGTTTAATATTTTTAATATCCGTGAGGTTTTAAATAGGGACAGAAGGAATCTCTTGAATTGAATCATGCGCGTCACTAATAAGATGACGAGGCATTTGGCTACCTATGCGAAAGTAATTCAACTCCCGCCGTCTTAAGGTTTAAGACTTATAACAATATATGTTTAATATTTTTAATATCCGTAAGGTTTTAAATAGGGACAGAAGGAATCTCTTGAATTGAATCATGCGCGTCACTAATAAGATGACGAGGCATTTGGCTACCTATGCGAAAGTAATTCAACTCCCGCCGTCTTAAGGTTTAAGACTTATAACAATATATGTTTAATATTTTTAATATCCGTGAGGTTTTAAATAGGGACAGAAGGAATCTCTTGAATTGAATCATGCGCGTCACTAATAAGATGACAAGGCATTTGGCTACCTATGCGAAAGTAATTCAACTCCCGCCGTCTTAAGGTTTAAGACTTATAACAATATATGTTTAATATTTTTAATATCCGTAAGGTTTTAAATAGGGACAGAAGGAATCTCTTGAATTGAATCATGCGCGTCACTAATAAGATGACAAGGCATTTGGCTACCTATGCGAAAGTAATTCAACTCCCGCCGTCTTAAGGTTTAAGACTTATAACAATATATGTTTAATATTTTTAATATCCGTGAGGTTTTAAATAGGGACAGAAGGAATCTCTTGAATTGAATCATGCGCGTCACTAATAAGATGACAAGGCATTTGGCTACCTATGCGAAAGTAATTCAACTCCCGCCGTCTTAAGGTTTAAGACTTATAACAATATATGTTTAATATTTTTAATATCCGTGAGGTTTTAAATAGGGACAGAAGGAATCTCTTGAATTGAATCATGCGCGTCACTAATAAGATGACAAGGCATTTGGCTACCTATGCGAAAGTAATTCAACTCCCGCCGTCTTAAGGTTTAAGACTTATAACAATATATGTTTAATATTTTTAATATCCGTGAGGTTTTAAATAGGGACAGAAGGAATCTCTTGAATTGAATCATGCGCGTCACTAATAAGATGACAAGGCATTTGGCTACCTATGCGAAAGTAATTCAACTCCCGCCGTCTTAAGGTTTAAGACTTATAACAATATATGTTTAATATTTTTAATATCCGTGAGGTTTTAAATAGGGACAGAAGGAATCTCTTGAATTGAATCATGCGCGTCACTAATAAGATGACAAGGCATTTGGCTACCTATGCGAAAGTAATTCAACTCCCGCCGTCTTAAGGTTTAAGACTTATAACAATATATGTTTAATATTTTTAATATCCGTGAGGTTTTAAATAGGGACAGAAGGAATCTCTTGAATTGAATCATGCGCGTCACTAATAAGATGACAAGGCATTTGGCTACCTATGCGAAAGTAATTCAACTCCCGCCGTCTTAAGGTTTAAGACTTATAACAATATATGTTTAATATTTTTAATATCCGTGAGGTTTTAAATAGGGACAGAAGGAATCTCTTGAATTGAATCATGCGCGTCACTAATAAGATGACAAGGCATTTGGCTACCTATGCGAAAGTAATTCAACTCCCGCCGTCTTAAGGTTTAAGACTTATAACAATATATGTTTAATATTTTTAATATCCGTGAGGTTTTAAATAGGGACAGAAGGAATCTCTTGAATTGAATCATGCGCGTCACTAATAAGATGACAAGGCATTTGGCTACCTATGCGAAAGTAATTCAACTCCCGCCGTCTTAAGGTTTAAGACTTATAACAATATATGTTTAATATTTTTAATATCCGTGAGGTTTTAAATAGGGACAGAAGGAATCTCTTGAATTGAATCATGCGCGTCACTAATAAGATGACAAGGCATTTGGCTACCTATGCGAAAGTAATTCAACTCCCGCCGTCTTAAGGTTTAAGACTTATAACAATATATGTTTAATATTTTTAATATCCGTGAGGTTTTAAATAGGGACAGAAGGAATCTCTTGAATTGAATCATGCGCGTCACTAATAAGATGACAAGGCATTTGGCTACCTATGCGAAAGTAATTCAACTCCCGCCGTCTTAAGGTTTAAGACTTATAACAATATATGTTTAATATTTTTAATATCCGTGAGGTTTTAAATAGGGACAGAAGGAATCTCTTGAATTGAATCATGCGCGTCACTAATAAGATGACAAGGCATTTGGCTACCTATGCGAAAGTAATTCAACTCCCGCCGTCTTAAGGTTTAAGACTTATAACAATATATGTTTAATATTTTTAATATCCGTAAGGTTTTAAATAGGGACAGAAGGAATCTCTTGAATTGAATCATGCGCGTCACTAATAAGATGACAAGGCATTTGGCTACCTATGCGAAAGTAATTCAACTCCCGCCGTCTTAAGGTTTAAGACTTATAACAATATATGTTTAATATTTTTAATATCCGTGAGGTTTTAAATAGGGACAGAAGGAATCTCTTGAATTGAATCATGCGCGTCACTAATAAGATGACAAGGCATTTGGCTACCTATGCGAAAGTAATTCAACTCCCGCCGTCTTAAGGTTTAAGACTTATAACAATATATGTTTAATATTTTTAATATCCGTGAGGGTTTAAATAGGGACAGAAGGAATCTCTTGAATTGAATCATGCGCGTCACTAATAAGATGACAAGGCATTTGGCTACCTATGCGAAAGTAATTCAACTCCCGCCGTCTTAAGGTTTAAGACTTATAACAATATATGTTTAATATTTTTAATATCCGTGAGGTTTTAAATAGGGACAGAAGGAATCTCTTGAATTGAATCATGCGCGTCACTAATAAGATGACAAGGCATTTGGCTACCTATGCGAAAGTAATTCAACTCCCGCCGTCTTAAGGTTTAAGACTTATAACAATATATGTTTAATATTTTTAATATCCGTGAGGTTTTAAATAGGGACAGAAGGAATCTCTTGAATTGAATCATGCGCGTCACTAATAAGATGACAAGGCATTTGGCTACCTATGCGAAAGTAATTCAACTCCCGCCGTCTTAAGGTTTAAGACTTATAACAATATATGTTTAATATTTTTAATATCCGTGAGGTTTTAAATAGGGACAGAAGGACTCTTGAATTGAATCATGCGCGTCACTAATAAGATGACAAGGCATTTGGCTACCTATGCGAAAGTAATTCAACTCCCGCCGTCTTAAGGTTTAAGACTTATAACAATATATGTTTAATATTTTTAATATCCGTGAAGGTTTTAAATAGGGACAGAAGGAATCTCTTGAATTGAATCATGCGCGTCACTAATAAGATGACGAGGCATTTGGCTACCTATGCGAAAGTAATTCAACTCCCGCCGTCTTAAGGTTTAAGACTTATAACAATATATGTTTAATATTTTTTAATATCCGTGAGGTTTTAAATAGGGACAGAAGGAATCTCTTGAATTGAATCATGCGCGTCACTAATAAGATGACAAGGCATTTGGCTACCTATGCGAAAGTAATTCAACTCCCGCCGTCTTAAGGTTTAAGACTTATAACAATATATGTTTAATATTTTTAATATCCGTGAGGTTTTAAATAGGGACAGAAGGAATCTCTTGAATTGAATCATGCGCGTCACTAATAAGATGACAAGGCATTTGGCTACCTATGCGAAAGTAATTCAACTCCCGCCGTCTTAAGGTTTAAGACTTATAACAATATATGTTTAATATTTTTAATATCCGTGAGGTTTTAAATAGGGACAGAAGGAATCTCTTGAATTGAATCATGCGCGTCACTAATAAGATGACAAGGCATTTGGCTACCTATGCGAAAGTAATTCAACTCCCGCCGTCTTAAGGTTTAAGACTTATAACAATATATGTTTAATATTTTTAATATCCGTGAGGTTTTAAATAGGGACAGAAGGAATCTCTTGAATTGAATCATGCGCGTCACTAATAAGATGACAAGGCATTTGGCTACCTATGCGAAAGTAATTCAACTCCCGCCGTCTTAAGGTTTAAGACTTATAACAATATATGTTTAATATTTTTAATATCCGTGAGGTTTTAAATAGGGACAGAAGGAATCTCTTGAATTGAATCATGCGCGTCACTAATAAGATGACAAGGCATTTGGCTACCTATGCGAAAGTAATTCAACTCCCGCCGTCTTAAGGTTTAAGACTTATAACAATATATGTTTAATATTTTTAATATCCGTGAGGTTTTAAATAGGGACAGAAGGAATCTCTTGAATTGAATCATGCGCGTCACTAATAAGATGACAAGGCATTTGGCTACCTATGCGAAAGTAATTCAACTCCCGCCGTCTTAAGGTTTAAGACTTATAACAATATATGTTTAATATTTTTAATATCCGTGAGGTTTTAAATAGGGACAGAAGGAATCTCTTGAATTGAATCATGCGCGTCACTAATAAGATGACAAGGCATTTGGCTACCTATGCGAAAGTAATTCAACTCCCGCCGTCTTAAGGTTTAAGACTTATAACAATATATGTTTAATATTTTTAATATCCGTGAGGTTTTAAATAGGGACAGAAGGAATCTCTTGAATTGAATCATGCGCGTCACTAATAAGATGACAAGGCATTTGGCTACCTATGCGAAAGTAATTCAACTCCCGCCGTCTTAAGGTTTAAGACTTATAACAATATATGTTTAATATTTTTAATATCCGTGAGGTTTTAAATAGGGACAGAAGGAATCTCTTGAATTGAATCATGCGCGTCACTAATAAGATGACAAGGCATTTGGCTACCTATGCGAAAGTAATTCAACTCCCGCCGTCTTAAGGTTTAAGACTTATAACAATATATGTTTAATATTTTTAATATCCGTGAGGTTTTAAATAGGGACAGAAGGAATCTCTTGAATTGAATCATGCGCGTCACTAATAAGATGACAAGGCATTTGGCTACCTATGCGAAAGTAATTCAACTCCCGCCGTCTTAAGGTTTAAGACTTATAACAATATATGTTTAATATTTTTAATATCCGTGAGGTTTTAAATAGGGACAGAAGGAATCTCTTGAATTGAATCATGCGCGTCACTAATAAGATGACAAGGCATTTGGCTACCTATGCGAAAGTAATTCAACTCCCGCCGTCTTAAGGTTTAAGACTTATAACAATATATGTTTAATATTTTTAATATCCGTGAGGTTTTAAATAGGGACAGAAGGAATCTCTTGAATTGAATCATGCGCGTCACTAATAAGATGACAAGGCATTTGGCTACCTATGCGAAAGTAATTCAACTCCCGCCGTCTTAAGGTTTAAGACTTATAACAATATATGTTTAATATTTTTAATATCCGTGAGGTTTTAAATAGGGACAGAAGGAATCTCTTGAATTGAATCATGCGCGTCACTAATAAGATGACAAGGCATTTGGCTACCTATGCGAAAGTAATTCAACTCCCGCCGTCTTAAGGTTTAAGACTTATAACAATATATGTTTAATATTTTTAATATCCGTGAGGTTTTAAATAGGGACAGAAGGAATCTCTTGAATTGAATCATGCGCGTCACTAATAAGATGACAAGGCATTTGGCTACCTATGCGAAAGTAATTCAACTCCCGCCGTCTTAAGGTTTAAGACTTATAACAATATATGTTTAATATTTTTAATATCCGTGAGGTTTTAAATAGGGACAGAAGGAATCTCTTGAATTGAATCATGCGCGTCACTAATAAGATGACAAGGCATTTGGCTACCTATGCGAAAGTAATTCAACTCCCGCCGTCTTAAGGTTTAAGACTTATAACAATATATGTTTAATATTTTTAATATCCGTGAGGTTTTAAATAGGGACAGAAGGAATCTCTTGAATTGAATCATGCGCGTCACTAATAAGATGACAAGGCATTTGGCTACCTATGCGAAAGTAATTCAACTCCCGCCGTCTTAAGGTTTAAGACTTATAACAATATATGTTTAATATTTTTAATATCCGTGAGGTTTTAAATAGGGACAGAAGGAATCTCTTGAATTGAATCATGCGCGTCACTAATAAGATGACAAGGCATTTGGCTACCTATGCGAAAGTAATTCAACTCCCGCCGTCTTAAGGTTTAAGACTTATAACAATATATGTTTAATATTTTTAATATCCGTGAGGTTTTAAATAGGGACAGAAGGAATCTCTTGAATTGAATCATGCGCGTCACTAATAAGATGACAAGGCATTTGGCTACCTATGCGAAAGTAATTCAACTCCCGCCGTCTTAAGGTTTAAGACTTATAACAATATATGTTTAATATTTTTAATATCCGTGAGGTTTTAAATAGGGACAGAAGGAATCTCTTGAATTGAATCATGCGCGTCACTAATAAGATGACAAGGCATTTGGCTACCTATGCGAAAGTAATTCAACTCCCGCCGTCTTAAGGTTTAAGACTTATAACAATATATGTTTAATATTTTTAATATCCGTGAGGTTTTAAATAGGGACAGAAGGAATCTCTTGAATTGAATCATGCGCGTCACTAATAAGATGACAAGGCATTTGGCTACCTATGCGAAAGTAATTCAACTCCCGCCGTCTTAAGGTTTAAGACTTATAACAATATATGTTTAATATTTTTAATATCCGTGAGGTTTTAAATAGGGACAGAAGGAATCTCTTGAATTGAATCATGCGCGTCACTAATAAGATGACAAGGCATTTGGCTACCTATGCGAAAGTAATTCAACTCCCGCCGTCTTAAGGTTTAAGACTTATAACAATATATGTTTAATATTTTTAATATCCGTGAGGTTTTAAATAGGGACAGAAGGAATCTCTTGAATTGAATCATGCGCGTCACTAATAAGATGACAAGGCATTTGGCTACCTATGCGAAAGTAATTCAACTCCCGCCGTCTTAAGGTTTAAGACTTATAACAATATATGTTTAATATTTTTAATATCCGTGAGGTTTTAAATAGGGACAGAAGGAATCTCTTGAATTGAATCATGCGCGTCACTAATAAGATGACAAGGCATTTGGCTACCTATGCGAAAGTAATTCAACTCCCGCCGTCTTAAGGTTTAAGACTTATAACAATATATGTTTAATATTTTTAATATCCGTGAGGTTTTAAATAGGGACAGAAGGAATCTCTTGAATTGAATCATGCGCGTCACTAATAAGATGACAAGGCATTTGGCTACCTATGCGAAAGTAATTCAACTCCCGCCGTCTTAAGGTTTAAGACTTATAACAATATATGTTTAATATTTTTAATATCCGTGAGGTTTTAAATAGGGACAGAAGGAATCTCTTGAATTGAATCATGCGCGTCACTAATAAGATGACAAGGCATTTGGCTACCTATGCGAAAGTAATTCAACTCCCGCCGTCTTAAGGTTTAAGACTTATAACAATATATGTTTAATATTTTTAATATCCGTGAGGTTTTAAATAGGGACAGAAGGAATCTCTTGAATTGAATCATGCGCGTCACTAATAAGATGACAAGGCATTTGGCTACCTATGCGAAAGTAATTCAACTCCCGCCGTCTTAAGGTTTAAGACTTATAACAATATATGTTTAATATTTTTAATATCCGTGAGGTTTTAAATAGGGACAGAAGGAATCTCTTGAATTGAATCATGCGCGTCACTAATAAGATGACAAGGCATTTGGCTACCTATGCGAAAGTAATTCAACTCCCGCCGTCTTAAGGTTTAAGACTTATCAATATATGTTTAATATTTTTAATATCCGTGAGGTTTTAAATAGGGACAGAAGGAATCTCTTGAATTGAATCATGCGCGTCACTAATAAGATGACAAGGCATTTGGCTACCTATGCGAAAGTAATTCAACTCCCGCCGTCTTAAGGTTTAAGACTTATAACAATATATGTTTAAAATTTTTAATATCCGTGAGGTTTTAAATAGGGACAGAAGGAATCTCTTGAATTGAATCATGCGCGTCACTAATAAGATGACAAGGCATTTGGCTACCTATGCGAAAGTAATTCAACTCCCGCCGTCTTAAGGTTTAAGACTTATAACAATATATGTTTAATATTTTTAATATCCGTGAGGTTTTAAATAGGGACAGAAGGAATCTCTTGAATTGAATCATGCGCGTCACTAATAAGATGACAAGGCATTTGGCTACCTATGCGAAAGTAATTCAACTCCCGCCGTCTTAAGGTTTAAGACTTATAACAATATATGTTTAATATTTTTAATATCCGTGAGGTTTTAAATAGGGACAGAAGGAATCTCTTGAATTGAATCATGCGCGTCACTAATAAGATGACAAGGCATTTGGCTACCTATGCGAAAGTAATTCAACTCCCGCCGTCTTAAGGTTTAAGACTTATAACAATATATGTTTAATATTTTTAATATCCGTGAGGTTTTTAATAGGGACAGAAGGAATCTCTTGAATGAAATCATGCGCGTCACTAATAAGATGACAAGGCATTTGGCTACCTATGCGAAAGTAATTCAACTCCCGCCGTCTTAAGGTTTAAGACTTATAACAATATATGTTTAATATTTTTAATATCCGTGAGGTTTTAAATAGGGACAGAAGGAATCTCTTGAATTGAATCATGCGCGTCACTAATAAGATGACAAGGCATTTGGCTACCTATGCGAAAGTAATTCAACTCCCGCCGTCTTAAGGTTTAAGACTTATAACAATATATGTTTAATATTTTTAATATCCGTGAGGTTTTAAATAGGGACAGAAGGAATCTCTTGAATTGAATCATGCGCGTCACTAATAAGATGACAAGGCATTTGGCTACCTATGCGAAAGTAATTCAACTCCCGCCGTCTTAAGGTTTAAGACTTATAACAATATATGTTTAATATTTTTAATATCCGTGAGGTTTTAAATAGGGACAGAAGGAATCTCTTGAATTGAATCATGCGCGTCACTAATAAGATGACAAGGCATTTGGCTACCTATGCGAAATAATTTCAACTCCCGCCGTCTTAAGGTTTAAGACTTATAACAATATATGTTTAATATTTTTAATATCCGTGAGGTTTTAAATAGGGACAGAAGGAATCTCTTGAATTGAATCATGCGCGTCACTAATAAGATGACAAGGCATTTGGCTACCTATGCGAAAGTAATTCAACTCCCGCCGTCTTAAGGTTTAAGACTTATAACAATATATGTTTAATATTTTTAATATCCGTGAGGTTTTAAATAGGGACAGAAGGAATCTCTTGAATTGAATCATGCGCGTCACTAATAAGATGACAAGGCATTTGGCTACCTATGCGAAAGTAATTCAACTCCCGCCGTCTTAAGGG
>NW_027222853.1:17500-32727 GCF_030179905.1 Drosophila bipectinata | reverse complement strand
TAGTAATATTATTATTATTATTATTGTATAAATAAATATGAATAAACTATATATATGAAAATATATAATAAATATATGAAAATTAAAAAGTGCTTAGGTTTTAATATCATATAAAACTAGACTTTTATATACAAAGAAAATAAATTTTAAATTTTATTATCAAAATACATATGCGATAATTTTATTATAAAATTAAGCAAATATATATATGTGAATATATACAAATTGTTGTATGTGAAAATATAAAGATATTTTAGAATTAAATATATGCTAATATTGTATTTTATTAAAAAAATATTAAGAAGGCTTATATAATAAAAGACCGCCCCTCATATAAATACCCTAACACAAACGAGGGTTTAAGAAAAAGCCATGAAAAAAATATACCCTGAGGTGTATGCGTTGGGCACCCGAGGGATATATTATAAATATATATATATATATATATATATTTTTTACTAAATGAACCAATATTGAATGCCATATAATAATGGGCCAAATTCGTTAATATTTTAATTTATACAAATATTTGCAATATTTATTTTCTATATATCAATATGAAAATGAAATATATCAAAGATATAAACATTATTCTGGTTGATCCTGCCAGTAGTTATATGCTTGTCTCAAAGATTAAGCCATGCATGTCTAAGTACACACGCATTAAAAGTGAAACCGCAAAAGGCTCATTATATCAGTTATGGTTCCTTAGATCGTTAACAGTTACTTGGATAACTGTGGTAATTCTAGCGATAATACATGCCATTCAAATACGCACCTTATGGCACGTGTCCTTTTACTAGGCTAAACCCACGCGATCGCAAGATCGTTATATTGGTTGAACTCTAGATAACATGCAGATCGTATGGTCTTGTACCGACGACAGATCTTTCAAATGTCTGCCCTATCAACTTTTGATGGTAGTATCTAGGACTACCATGGTTGCAACGGGTAACGGGGAATCAGGGTTCGATTCCGGAGAGGGAGCCTGCTAAACGTCTACCACATCTCAAGAAGGCAGCAGGCGCGTAAATTACCCACTCCCAGCTCGGGGAGGTAGTGACGAAAAATAACAATACAGGACTCATAGCCGAGGCCCTCTAATGTGAATGAGTACACTTTAAATCCTTTAACAAGGACCAATTGGAGGGCAAGTCTGGTGCCAGCAGCCGCGGTAATTCCAGCTCCAATAGCGTATATTAAAGTTGTTGCGGTTAAAACGTTCGTAGTTGAACTTGTGCTTCATACGGGTAGTACAACATACAATTGTAGTTAGTACTATACCTTTATGTATGTAAGCGTATTACCGGTGGCGTTCTTATATATGTTTAAATACTTGTATTTTTTCATATGTTCCTCCTATTTAAAAAACCTTCATTAGTGCTCTTAAACGAGTGTTATTGTGGGCCGGTACAATTACTTTGAACAAATTAGAGTGCTTAAAGCAGGCTTCAAATGCCTGAATATTCTGTGCATGGGATAATGAAATAAGACCTCTGTTCTGCTTTCATTGGTTTTCAGATCAAGAGGTAATGATTAATAGAAGCAGTTTGGGGGCATTAGTATTACGACGCGAGAGGTGAAATTCTTGGACCGTCGTAAGACTAACTTAAGCGAAAGCATTTGCCAAAGATGTTTTCATTAATCAAGAACGAAAGTTAGAGGTTCGAAGGCGATCAGATACCGCCCTAGTTCTAACCATAAACGATGCCAGCTAGCAATTGGGTGTAGCTACTTTTATGGCTCTCTCAGTCGCTTCCCGGGAAACCAAAGCGTTTGGGCTGCAGGGGAAGGATGGTGGCAAAGCTGAAACTTACAGAACTTCACGGAAGGGCACCACCAGGAGTGGAGCCTGCGGCTTAATTTGACTCAACACGGGAAAACTTACCAGGTCCGAACATAAGTGTGTAAGACAGATTGATAGCTCTTTCTCGAATCTATGGGTGGTGGTGCATGGCCGTTCTTAGTTCGTGGAGTGATTTGTCTGGTTAATTCCGATAACGAACGAGACTCAAATATATTAAATAGATATCTTCAGGATTATGGTGTTGAAGCTTATATAGCCTTCATTCATGGTAGCAGTAAAATGTTTATTGTGTTTGAATGTGTTTATATAAGTGGAGCCGTACCTGTTGGTTTGTCCCATTATAAGGATACTAGCTTCTTAAATGGACAAATTGCGTCTAGCAGTAAGGCTATTGAGTCATCACGGGTCTGTGATGCCCTTAGATGTCCTGGGCTGCACGCGCGCTACAATGAAAGTATCAACGTGTATTTCCTAGACCGAGAGGTCCGGGTAAACCGCTGAACCACTTTCATGCTTGGGATTGTGAACTGAAACTGTTCACATGAACTTGGAATTCCTAGTAAGTGTGAGTCATTAACTCGCATTGATTACGTCCCTGCCCTTTGTGCACACCGCCCGTCGCTACTACCGATTGAATTATTTAGTGAGGTCTCCGGACGTGATCACTGTGACGCCTTGTGTGTTACGGTTGTTTCGCAGAAGTTGACCGAACTTGATTATTTAGAGGAAGTAAAAGTCGTAACAAGGTTTCCGTAGGTGAACCTGCGGAAGGATCATTATTGAATGAATCTTATCCGTTATTAAAATATTTATTATATATAAATATATAAATAAAAATTACCCAAAATCTAAAGACATATGTATTATATTGAATATATAGACCATTTGTTGTCTTCAATATAAATTGCGTGTATATTTAATTAATATACATGCGTTGCGTGATGTATTGTTCATATTAAATTATGCGCATACATTGATAAATGCAACACCTAAAATATACATTGTTGTACCTGATATACAGGTTAATGCTTTATATAATATTAAAACAATATAAATTATATTTATATTGATTATATAAAACTAAGACATTTCGCAACAATTATTTTAGGTATATAAAAAATTAAACATATTTTATATGTTTAAATATAGACGAATATATTGAATATAAATTGCGTGTATATTTAATTAATATACATGCGTTGCGTGATGTATTGTTCATATTAAATTATGCGCATACATTGATAAATGCAACACCTAAAATATACATTGTTGTACCTGATATACAGGTTAATGCTTTATATAATATTAAAACAATATAAATTATATTTATATTGATTATATAAAACTAAGACATTTCGCAACAATTATTTTAGGTATAAAAATAACTTTATTGAAGGAATTGATATATGCCAGTTAAATGGTGTATTTTTAATTTCTTTCAATAAAAACATAATTGACGAATTGTATATTTATATATATTTATAAAACTCTAAGCGGTGGATCACTCGGCTCATGGGTCGATGAAGAACGCAGCAAACTGTGCGTCATCGTGTGAACTGCAGGACACATGAACATCGACATTTTGAACGCATATCGCAGTCCATGCTGTTATGTACTTTAATTAATTTTATAGTGCTGCTTGGACTACATATGGTTGAGGGTTGTAAGACTATGCTAATAAAGTTGCTTATTATTATATATTTTTATAATGATATGCATATGGTATATTATTGGATATATTTATATATTCATAATATTAAATATAAAAGCAATTATCTCAAATATTTATAAAAGAAAAAATGAAGATATACAATTCTTTCTTTTTTCAATTCAAATAATACTGAGAAATGTCTAGCATAAAAAAAATTAAATTTTTTTTAACTAGAATTGTCTCTTATTTAAAGATGCGAAAATTGAAAATATATCAAATATATTGTTCTTCATAGAGATATATTGTTTATATATATATACATTGCTTTATACAACCTCAACTCATATGGGACTAGCCCTTGAATTTAAGCATATTAATTAGGGGAGGAAAAGAAACTAACAAGGATTTTCTTAGTAGCGGCGAGCGAAAAGAAATCAGTTCAGCACTAAGTCACTTTGTCTATATGGCAAATGTGAGATGCAGTGTATGGAGCGTCAATATTCTAGTATGAGAAATTAACGATTTAAGTCCTTCTTAAATGAGGCCATTTACCCATAGAGGGTGCCAGGCCCGTATAACGTTAATGATTACTAGATGATGTTTCCAAAGAGTCGTGTTGCTTGATAGTGCAGCACTAAGTGGGTGGTAAACTCCATCTAAAACTAAATATAACCATGAGACCGATAGTAAACAAGTACCGTGAGGGAAAGTTGAAAAGAACTCTGAATAGAGAGTTAAATAGTACGTGAAACTGCTTAGAGGTTAAGCCCGATGAACCTGAATATCCATTATGGAAAATTCATCATTAAAGTTATAATATTTAAATAATATTATAGAAATAGTGTGCATTTTTTCCATATAAGGACATTGTAATCTATTAACATATATAATTTATCATAAAATATGACTTATAGTTTATTCAAATTATTATGCTTGCATTTTAACATAGGATAAATGTCATTAATTTGATAAAGTGTTGATAGATTAATAAGAATACAGTGCGTTAATTTTTCGGAATTATATAATGGCATAATTATCATTGATTTTTGTGTTTATTATATGCACTTGTATGATTAACAATGCGAAAGATTCAGGATACCTTCGGGACCCGTCTTGAAACACGGACCAAGGAGTCTAACATATGTGCAAGTTATTGGGATATAAACCTAATAGCGTAATTAACTTGACTATTAATGGGATTAGTTTTTTAACTATTTTATAGTTAATTAACACAATCCCGGGGCGTTCTATATAGTTATGTATAATAATATTTATATTATTTATGCCTCTAACTGGAACGTACCTTGAGCAGATATGCTGTGACCCGAAAGATGGTGAACTATACTTGATCAGGTTGAAGTCAGGGGAAACCCTGATGGAAGACCGAAACAGTTCTGACGTGCAAATCGATTGTCAGAATTGAGTATAGGGGCGAAAGACCAATCGAACCATCTAGTAGCTGGTTCCTTCCGAAGTTTCCCTCAGGATAGCTGGTGCATTTTAATGTTATATAAAATAATCTTATCTGGTAAAGCGAATGATTAGAGGCCTTAGGGTCGAAACGATCTTAACCTATTCTCAAACTTTAAATGGGTAAGAACCTTAACTTTCTTGATATGAAGTTTAAGGTTATGATATAATGTGCCCAGTGGGCCACTTTTGGTAAGCAGAACTGGCGCTGTGGGATGAACCAAACGTAATGTTACGGTGCCCAAATTAACAACTCATGCAGAAACCATGAAAGGCGTTGGTTGCTTAAAACAGCAGGACGGTGATCATGGAAGTCGAAATCCGCTAAGGAGTGTGTAACAACTCACCTGCCGAAGCAACTAGCCCTTAAAATGGATGGCGCTTAAGTTGTATACCTATACATTACCGCTAAAGTAGATGATTTATATTACTTGTAATATAAATTTTGAAACTTTAGTGAGTAGGAAGGTACAATGGTATGCGTAGAAGTGTTTGGCGTAAGCCTGCATGGAGCTGCTATTGGTACAGATCTTGGTGGTAGTAGCAAATAATCGAATGAGACCTTGGAGGACTGAAGTGGAGAAGGGTTTCGTGTGAACAGTGGTTGATCACGAGTTAGTCGGTCCTAAGTTCAAGGCGAAAGCCGAAAATTTTCAAGTAAAAATAAATATTACAATTATTGTGAAAATTATATACTTGAATAATTTTGAACGAAAGGGAATACGGTTCCAATTCCGTAACCTGTTGAGTATCCGTTTGTTATTAAATATGGGCCTCGTGCTCATCCTGGCAACAGGAACGACCATAAAGAAGCCGTCGAGAGATATCGGAAGAGTTTTCTTTTCTGTTTTATAGTCGTACTACCATGGAAGTCTTTCGCAGAGAGATATGGTAGATGGGCTAGAAGAGCATGACATATACTGTTGTGTCGATATTTTCTCCTCGGACCTTGAAAATTTATGGTGGGGATACGCAAACTTCTCAACAGGCCGTACCAATATCCGCAGCTGGTCTCCAAGGTGAAGAGTCTCTAGTCGATAGAATAATGTAGGTAAGGGAAGTCGGCAAATTAGATCCGTAACTTCGGGATAAGGATTGGCTCTGAAGATTGAGATAGTCGGGCTTGATTGGGAAACAATAATATGGTTTATGTGCTCGTTCTGGGTAAATAGAGTTATAATCATTTATGGTTGTAACTTGTTCCCCGGATAGTTTAGTTACGTATCCAATTGTGGAACTTTCTTGCTAAAATTTTTAAGAATACTAGTTGGGTCAAACCAATTAGTTCTTATTAATTATAACGATTATCAATTAACAATCAATTCAGAACTGGCACGGACTTGGGGAATCCGACTGTCTAATTAAAACAAAGCATTGTGATGGCCCTAGCGGGTGTTGACACAATGTGATTTCTGCCCAGTGCTCTGAATGTCAAAGTGAAGAAATTCAAGTAAGCGCGGGTCAACGGCGGGAGTAACTATGACTCTCTTAAGGTAGCCAAATGCCTCGTCATCTAATTAGTGACGCGCATGAATGGATTAACGAGATTCCTTCTGTCCCTATCTACTATCTAGCGAAACCACAGCCAAGGGAACGGGCTTGGAATAATTAGCGGGGAAAGAAGACCCTTTTGAGCTTGACTCTAATCTGGCAGTGTAAGGAGACATAAGAGGTGTAGAATAAGTGGGAGATATTAGACTTCGGTTTGGTATCGACAATGAAATACCACTACTCTTATTGTTTCCTTACTTACTTGATTAAATGGAACGTGTATCATTTCCTAGCCATTATACGGATATATTTATTATATCTTATGGTATTGGGTTTTGATGCAAGCTTCTTGATCAAAGTATCACGAGTTTGTTATATAATCGCAAACAAATTCTTTAATGAGAGATGCATTCATGTATTATCGATTTGAAAATTTGGTATAACTCCAATTACTCAGGTATGATCCAATTCAAGGACATTGCCAGGTAGGGAGTTTGACTGGGGCGGTACATCTCTCAAATAATAACGGAGGTGTCCCAAGGCCAGCTCAGTGCGGACAGAAACCACACATAGAGCAAAAGGGCAAATGCTGACTTGATCTCGGTGTTCAGTACACACAGGGACAGCAAAAGCTCGGCCTATCGATCCTTTTGGTTTAAAGAGTTTTTAACAAGAGGTGTCAGAAAAGTTACCATAGGGATAACTGGCTTGTGGCGGCCAAGCGTTCATAGCGACGTCGCTTTTTGATCCTTCGATGTCGGCTCTTCCTATCATTGTGAAGCAAAATTCACCAAGCGTTGGATTGTTCACCCATGCAAGGGAACGTGAGCTGGGTTTAGACCGTCGTGAGACAGGTTAGTTTTACCCTACTAATGACAAAACGTTGTTGCGACAGCATTCCTGCGTAGTACGAGAGGAACCGCAGGTACGGACCAATGGCACAATACTTGTTCGAGCGAACAGTGGTATGACGCTACGTCCGTTGGATTATGCCTGAACGCCTCTAAGGTCGTATCCGTGCTGGACTGCAATGATAAATAAGGGGCAATTTGCATTGTATGGCTTCTAAACCATTTAAAGTTTATTATTTATATTTTAAACGACAATGGATGTGATGCCAATGTAATTTGTAACATAGTAAATTGGGAGGATCTTTGATCACCTGATGCCATGCTAGTTACATATGAAAACATTATTTAATACAATGACAAAGCCTAGAATCAATTGTAAACGACTTTTGTAACGGGCAAGGTGTTGTAAGTGGTTGAGCAGCTGCCATACTGCGATCCACTGAAGCTTATCCTTTGCTTGATGATTCGAAATATAAAAAAAATGTAAATATGCATGTGTAAATATGTATATTTAGTATAAAAAATCTTTATATGCTATATCTAAGAAAGCATATAAGGATTTATCACGGGTTGTCCACGTTTCCCTACTAATTGTGGCCTACTAACTGTTTCGTCATCTTATTAGTGACGTGAAAAATGAAAATAATATTTTTCATTTATATTGTTATAAGTCTTAAACCTTAAGACGGCGGGAGTTGAATTACTTTCGTTTAGGTAGCCAAATGCCTCGTCATCTTATTAGTGACGTGAAAAATGAAAATAATATTTTTCATTTATATTGTTATAAGTCTTAAACCTTATAACGGCGGAAGATGAATTACTTTCTTTTAGGTAGCCAAATGCCTCGTCATCTTATTAGTGACGTGAAAAATGAAAATAATATTTTTCATTTATATTGTTATAAGTCTTAAACTTTAAGACGGCGGGAGTTGAATTACTTTCGCATAGGTAGCCAAATGCCTCGTCATCTTATTAGTGACGCGCATGATTCAATTCAAGAGATTCCTTCTGTCCCTATTTAAAACCTCACGGATATTAAAAATATTAAACATATATTGTTATAAGTCTTAAACCTTAAGACGGCGGGAGTTGAATTACTTTCGCATAGGTAGCCAAATGCCTCGTCATCTTATTAGTGACGCGCATGATTCAATTCAAGAGATTCCTTCTGTCCCTATTTAAAACCTCACGGATATTAAAAATATTAAACATATATTGTTATAAGTCTTAAACCTTAAGACGGCGGGAGTTGAATTACTTTCGCATAGGTAGCCAAATGCCTCGTCATCTTATTAGTGACGTGAAAAATGAAAATAATATTTTTCATTTATATTGTTATAAGTCTTAAACTTTAAGACGGCGGGAGTTGAATTACTTTCGCATAGGTAGCCAAATGCCTCGTCATCTTATTAGTGACGTGAAAAATGAAAATAATATTTTTCATTTATATTGTTATAAGTCTTAAACCTTATAACGGCGGAAGATGAATTACTTTCGTTTAGGTAGCCAAATGCCTCGTCATCTTAATAGTGACGTGAAAAATGAAAATAATATTTTTCATTTATATTGTTATAAGTCTTAAACTTTAAGACGGCGGGAGTTGAATTACTTTCGCATAGGTAGCCAAATGCCTCGTCATCTTATTAGTGACGTGAAAAATGAAAATAATATTTTTCATTTATATTGTTATAAGTCTTAAACCTTATAACGGCGGAAGATGAATTACTTTCGTTTAGGTAGCCAAATGCCTCGTCATCTTATTAGTGACGTGAAAAATGAAAATAATATTTTTCATTTATATTGTTATAAGTCTTAAACTTTAAGACGGCGGGAGTTGAATTACTTTCGCATAGGTAGCCAAATGCCTTGTCATCTTATTAGTGACGCGCATGATTCAATTCAAGAGATTCCTTCTGTCCCTATTTAAAACCTCACGGATATTAAAAATATTAAACATATATTGTTATAAGTCTTAAACCTTAAGACGGCGGGAGTTGAATTACTTTCGCATAGGTAGCCAAATGCCTCGTCATCTTATTAGTGACGCGCATGATTCAATTCAAGAGATTCCTTCTGTCCCTATTTAAAACCTCACGGATATTAAAAATATTAAACATATATTGTTATAAGTCTTAAACCTTAAGACGGCGGGAGTTGAATTACTTTCGCATAGGTAGCCAAATGCCTCGTCATCTTATTAGTGACGCGCATGATTCAATTCAAGAGATTCCTTCTGTCCCTATTTAAAACCTCACGGATATTAAAAATATTAAACATATATTGTTATAAGTCTTAAACCTTAAGACGGCGGGAGTTGAATTACTTTCGCATAGGTAGCCAAATGCCTTGTCATCTTATTAGTGACGCGCATGATTCAATTCAAGAGATTCCTTCTGTCCCTATTTAAAACCTCACGGATATTAAAAATATTAAACATATATTGTTATAAGTCTTAAACCTTAAGACGGCGGGAGTTGAATTACTTTCGCATAGGTAGCCAAATGCCTCGTCATCTTATTAGTGACGCGCATGATTCAATTCAAGAGATTCCTTCTGTCCCTATTTAAAACCTCACGGATATTAAAAATATTAAACATATATTGTTATAAGTCTTAAACCTTAAGACGGCGGGAGTTGAATTACTTTCGCATAGGTAGCCAAATGCCTCGTCATCTTATTAGTGACGCGCATGATTCAATTCAAGAGATTCCTTCTGTCCCTATTTAAAACCTCACGGATATTAAAAATATTAAACATATATTGTTATAAGTCTTAAACCTTAAGACGGCGGGAGTTGAATTACTTTCGCATAGGTAGCCAAATGCCTCGTCATCTTATTAGTGACGCGCATGATTCAATTCAAGAGATTCCTTCTGTCCCTATTTAAAACCTCACGGATATTAAAAATATTAAACATATATTGTTATAAGTCTTAAACCTTAAGACGGCGGGAGTTGAATTACTTTCGCATAGGTAGCCAAATGCCTCGTCATCTTATTAGTGACGCGCATGATTCAATTCAAGAGATTCCTTCTGTCCCTATTTAAAAACTCACGAATATTAAAAATATTAAAAATATTTTCATATGGATATGCAATCGTATGGATATCCAAATATGTGTGGGAAAGTCGTACTTCCTATACGATAAATGACCGGATTGACGAAACCGTGTTCAAAAAGGTATATAGGGTAGGTGGTGTTCGGCCTACCAATATAATATTAAAATAATATTATATTAAACAGAAGATCGCCAGTATTAATATATAAGCATATGGTTATGAATACATATGCATATAACATATATGAAAATATATGAATATATAAAAAAAAATATATATGAATATGAAAATATTTATATGTATATGGAATATATGGTAGGTGATGATGTTAGCCTACCATATAATATATAATATAATAATTTAATTATATTATATTAAATATGGAAATATTAAAAATATATTAAAAATATTAAAAATATTTTCATATGGATATGCAATCGTATGGATATCCAAATATGTGTGGGAAAGTCATACTTCCCATACAATAAATGACCGGATTGACGAAACCGTGTTCAAAAAGGTATATAGGGTAGGTGGTGTTCAGCCTGCCAATATAATATTAAAATAATATTATATTAAACAGAAGACCGCCAGTATTAATATATGAGCATATGGTTATGAATACATATGCATATAACATATATGAAAATATATGAATATAAAAAAATATATATGGATATGAAAATATTTATATGTATATGAAATATATGGTAGGTGATGAGGATAGCCTACCATATAATATATAATATAATAATTTAATTATATTATATTAAATATGGAAATATTAAAAATATATTAAAAATATTAAAAATATTTTCATATGGATATGCAATCGTATGGATATCCAAATATGTGTGGGAAAGTCATACTTCCCATACAATAAATGACCGGATTGACGAAACCGTGTTCAAAAAGGTATATAGGGTAGGTGGTGTTCGGCCTACCAATATAATATTAAAATAATATTATATTAAACAGAAGACCGCCAGTATTAATATATGAGCATATGGTTATGAATACATATGCATATAACATATATGAAAATATATGAATATAAAAAAATATATATGGATATGAAAATATTTATATGTATATGAAATATATGGTAGGTGATGGTGATAGCCTACCATATAATATATAATATAATAATTTAATTATATTATATTAAATATGGAAATATTAAAAATATATTAAAAATATTAAAAATATTTTCATATGGATATGCAATCGTATGGATATCCAAATATGTGTGGGAAAGTCATACTTCCCATACAATAAATGACCGGATTGACGAAACCGTGTTCAAAAAGGTATATAGGGTAGGTGGTGTTCGGCCTACCAATATAATATTAAAATAATATTATATTAAACAGAAGACCGCCAGTATTAATATATAAGCATATGGTTATGAATACATATGCATATAACATATATGAAAATATATGAATATAAAAAAATATATATGGATATGAAAATATTTATATGTATATGAAATATATGGTAGGTGATGGTGATAGCCTACCATATAATATATAATATAATAATTTAATTATATTATATTAAATATGGAAATATTAAAAATATATTAAAAATATTAAAAATATTTTCATATGGATATGCAATCGTATGGATATCCAAATATGTGTGGGAAAGTCATACTTCCCATACAATAAATGACCGGATTGACGAAACCGTGTTCAAAAAGGTATATAGGGTAGGTGGTGTTCAGCCTGCCAATATAATATTAAAATAATATTATATTAAACAGAAGATCGCCAGTATTAATATATAAGCATATGGTTATGAATACATATGCATATAACATATATGAAAATATATGAATATATAAAAAAAATATATATGAATATGAAAATATTTATATGTATATGGAATATATGGTAGGTGATGATGTTAGCCTACCATATAATATATAATATAATAATTTAATTATATTATATTAAATATGGAAATATTAAAAATATATTAAAAATATTAAAAATATTTTCATATGGATATGCAATCGTATGGATATCCAAATATGTGTGGGAAAGTCATACTTCCCATACAATAAATGACCGGATTGACGAAACCGTGTTCAAAAAGGTATATAGGGTAGGTGGTGTTCAGCCTGCCAATATAATATTAAAATAATATTATATTAAACAGAAGATCGCCAGTATTAATATATAAGCATATGGTTATGAATACATATGCATATAACATATATGAAAATATATGAATATATAAAAAAAAATATATATGAATATGAAAATATTTATATGTATATGGAATATATGGTAGGTGATGATGTTAGCCTACCATATAATATATAATATAATAATTTAATTATATTATATTAAATATGGAAATATTAAAAATATATTAAAAATATTAAAAATATTTTCATATGGATATGCAATCGTATGGATATCCAAATATGTGTGGGAAAGTCATACTTCCCATACAATAAATGACCGGATTGACGAAACCGTGTTCAAAAAGGTATATAGGGTAGGTGGTGTTCAGCCTGCCAATATAATATTAAAATAATATTATATTAAACAGAAGACCGCCAGTATTAATATATGAGCATATGGTTATGAATACATATGCATATAACATATATGAAAATATATGAATATAAAAAAATATATATGGATATGAAAATATTTATATGTATATGAAATATATGGTAGGTGATGAGGATAGCCTACCATATAATATATAATATAATAATTTAATTATATTATATTAAATATGGAAATATTAAAAATATATTAAAAATATTAAAAATATTTTCATATGGATATGCAATCGTATGGATATCCAAATATGTGTGGGAAAGTCATACTTCCCATACAATAAATGACCGGATTGACGAAACCGTGTTCAAAAAGGTATATAGGGTAGGTGGTGTTCGGCCTACCAATATAATATTAAAATAATATTATATTAAACAGAAGACCGCCAGTATTAATATATGAGCATATGGTTATGAATACATATGCATATAACATATATGAAAATATATGAATATAAAAAAATATATATGGATATGAAAATATTTATATGTATATGAAATATATGGTAGGTGATGGTGATAGCCTACCATATAATATATAATATAATAATTTAATTATATTATATTAAATATGGAAATATTAAAAATATATTAAAAATATTAAAAATATTTTCATATGGATATGCAATCGTATGGATATCCAAATATGTGTGGGAAAGTCATACTTCCCATACAATAAATGACCGGATTGACGAAACCGTGTTCAAAAAGGTATATAGGGTAGGTGGTGTTCGGCCTACCAATATAATATTAAAATAATATTATATTAAACAGAAGACCGCCAGTATTAATATATAAGCATATGGTTATGAATACATATGCATATAACATATATGAAAATATATGAATATAAAAAAATATATATGGATATGAAAATATTTATATGTATATGAAATATATGGTAGGTGATGGTGATAGCCTACCATATAATATATAATATAATAATTTAATTATATTATATTAAATATGGAAATATTAAAAATATATTAAAAATATTAAAAATATTTTCATATGGATATGCAATCGTATGGATATCCAAATATGTGTGGGAAAGTCATACTTCCCATACAATAAATGACCGGATTGACGAAACCGTGTTCAAAAAGGTATATAGGGTAGGTGGTGTTCAGCCTGCCAATATAATATTAAAATAATATTATATTAAACAGAAGACCGCCAGTATTAATATATGAGCATATGGTTATGAATACATATGCATATAACATATATGAAAATATATGAATATAAAAAAATATATATGGATATGAAAATATTTATATGTATATGAAATATATGGTAGGTGATGGGGATAGCCTACCATATAATATATAATATAATAATATTTATTATATTATAATAAATATGGAAATATTAAATTATTTTCATATGGATATGGATATGGATATGGATATGGATATACATATTCATATGGATATACTAAAATATACTGAAATATACCGATGAGTATATTTAGGTGAGGGTAAAAAGGCAAATAAATACCCAGCTTGACGAAAGTGTGTTCAAAAAGGTATATAGGGTAGGTGGTGTCGTCCTACCAATATAGTATATTATTTATATTATATGAATATACTAAAATACCGATGAGTATTTTTAGGTGAGGGAAAGAAGGCAAATAAATACCCAGCTTGACGAAAGTGTGGTCAAAAAGGTATATATGGTAGGTGGTGTAAGCCTATCTATATAATATAACATACTATATTATATATTATATATACACTATATTGTATACTTAGATAATATCGTTGAAGCGTCTACGTCTTATTATAAATTATAATTTGACAAGTTTCCAATTATTATCGTTAATTTCTGGTTCTAGGCAAATAAAAATTTCTTTTTATTATATCCTAGTAAGTATATGGAATTAAATTTAATTTCATATACGTATATGATAATAGTAGTAATATTATTATTATTATTATTGTATAAATAAATATGAATAAACTATATATATGAAAATATATAAATATATGAAAATTAAAAAGTGCTTAGTTTTATATCATATAAAACTAGACTTTTATATACAAAGAAAATAAATTTTAAATTTATTATCAAAATACATATGCGATAATTTTATTATAAAATTAAGCAAATATATATATGTGAATATATACAAATTGTTGTATGTGAAAATATAAAGATATTTTAGAATTAAATATATGCATAATATTGTATTTTATTAAAAAAAATATTAAAGAAGGCTTATATAAATAAAAAGACCGCCCGCTCATATAAATACCCTAACACAAACGAGGGTTTAAGAAAAAGCCATGAAAAAAATATACCCTGAGGTGTATGC
>NW_027222853.1:0-15000 GCF_030179905.1 Drosophila bipectinata | reverse complement strand
TTATTTTAGGTATATCAAAAAATTAAACATATTTTATATGTTTAAATATAGACGAATATATTGAATATAAATTGCGTGTATATTTAATTAATATACATGCGTTGCGTGATGTATTGTTCATATTAAATTATGCGCATACATTGATAAATGCAACACCTAAAATATACATTGTTGTACCTGATATACAGGTTAATGCTTTATATAATATTAAAACAATATAAATTATATTTATATTGATTATATAAAACTAAGACATTTCGCAACAATTATTTTAGGTATAAAAATAACTTTATTGAAGGAATTGATATATGCCAGTTAAATGGTGTATTTTTAATTTCTTTCAATAAAAACATAATTGACGAATTGTATATTTATATATATTTATAAAACTCTAAGCGGTGGATCACTCGGCTCATGGGTCGATGAAGAACGCAGCAAACTGTGCGTCATCGTGTGAACTGCAGGACACATGAACATCGACATTTTGAACGCATATCGCAGTCCATGCTGTTATGTACTTTAATTAATTTTATAGTGCTGCTTGGACTACATATGGTTGAGGGTTGTAAGACTATGCTAATAAAGTTGCTTATTATTATATATTTTTATAATGATATGCATATGGTATATTATTGGATATATTTATATATTCATAATATTAAATATAAAAGCAATTATCTCAAATATTTATAAAAGAAAAAATGAAGATATACAATTCTTTCTTTTTTCAATTCAAATAATACTGAGAAATGTCTAGCATAAAAAAAATTAAATTTTTTTTAACTAGAATTGTCTCTTATTTAAAGATGCGAAAATTGAAAATATATCAAATATATTGTTCTTCATAGAGATATATTGTTTATATATATATACATTGCTTTATACAACCTCAACTCATATGGGACTACCCCCTGAATTTAAGCATATTAATTAGGGGAGGAAAAGAAACTAACAAGGATTTTCTTAGTAGCGGCGAGCGAAAAGAAATCAGTTCAGCACTAAGTCACTTTGTCTATATGGCAAATGTGAGATGCAGTGTATGGAGCGTCAATATTCTAGTATGAGAAATTAACGATTTAAGTCCTTCTTAAATGAGGCCATTTACCCATAGAGGGTGCCAGGCCCGTATAACGTTAATGATTACTAGATGATGTTTCCAAAGAGTCGTGTTGCTTGATAGTGCAGCACTAAGTGGGTGGTAAACTCCATCTAAAACTAAATATAACCATGAGACCGATAGTAAACAAGTACCGTGAGGGAAAGTTGAAAAGAACTCTGAATAGAGAGTTAAATAGTACGTGAAACTGCTTAGAGGTTAAGCCCGATGAACCTGAATATCCATTATGGAAAATTCATCATTAAAGTTATAATATTTAAATAATATTATAGAAATAGTGTGCATTTTTTCCATATAAGGACATTGTAATCTATTAACATATATAATTTATCATAAAATATGACTTATAGTTTATTCAAATTATTATGCTTGCATTTTAACATAGGATAAATGTCATTAATTTGATAAAGTGTTGATAGATTAATAAGAATACAGTGCGTTAATTTTTCGGAATTATATAATGGCATAATTATCATTGATTTTTGTGTTTATTATATGCACTTGTATGATTAACAATGCGAAAGATTCAGGATACCTTCGGGACCCGTCTTGAAACACGGACCAAGGAGTCTAACATATGTGCAAGTTATTGGGATATAAACCTAATAGCGTAATTAACTTGACTATTAATGGGATTAGTTTTTTAACTATTTTATAGTTAATTAACACAATCCCGGGGCGTTCTATATAGTTATGTATAATAATATTTATATTATTTATGCCTCTAACTGGAACGTACCTTGAGCAGATATGCTGTGACCCGAAAGATGGTGAACTATACTTGATCAGGTTGAAGTCAGGGGAAACCCTGATGGAAGACCGAAACAGTTCTGACGTGCAAATCGATTGTCAGAATTGAGTATAGGGGCGAAAGACCAATCGAACCATCTAGTAGCTGGTTCCTTCCGAAGTTTCCCTCAGGATAGCTGGTGCATTTTAATGTTATATAAAATAATCTTATCTGGTAAAGCGAATGATTAGAGGCCTTAGGGTCGAAACGATCTTAACCTATTCTCAAACTTTAAATGGGTAAGAACCTTAACTTTCTTGATATGAAGTTTAAGGTTATGATATAATGTGCCCAGTGGGCCACTTTTGGTAAGCAGAACTGGCGCTGTGGGATGAACCAAACGTAATGTTACGGTGCCCAAATTAACAACTCATGCAGAAACCATGAAAGGCGTTGGTTGCTTAAAACAGCAGGACGGTGATCATGGAAGTCGAAATCCGCTAAGGAGTGTGTAACAACTCACCTGCCGAAGCAACTAGCCCTTAAAATGGATGGCGCTTAAGTTGTATACCTATACATTACCGCTAAAGTAGATGATTTATATTACTTGTAATATAAATTTTGAAACTTTAGTGAGTAGGAAGGTACAATGGTATGCGTAGAAGTGTTTGGCGTAAGCCTGCATGGAGCTGCTATTGGTACAGATCTTGGTGGTAGTAGCAAATAATCGAATGAGACCTTGGAGGACTGAAGTGGAGAAGGGTTTCGTGTGAACAGTGGTTGATCACGAGTTAGTCGGTCCTAAGTTCAAGGCGAAAGCCGAAAATTTTCAAGTAAAAATAAATATTACAATTATTGTGAAAATTATATACTTGAATAATTTTGAACGAAAGGGAATACGGTTCCAATTCCGTAACCTGTTGAGTATCCGTTTGTTATTAAATATGGGCCTCGTGCTCATCCTGGCAACAGGAACGACCATAAAGAAGCCGTCGAGAGATATCGGAAGAGTTTTCTTTTCTGTTTTATAGTCGTACTACCATGGAAGTCTTTCGCAGAGAGATATGGTAGATGGGCTAGAAGAGCATGACATATACTGTTGTGTCGATATTTTCTCCTCGGACCTTGAAAATTTATGGTGGGGATACGCAAACTTCTCAACAGGCCGTACCAATATCCGCAGCTGGTCTCCAAGGTGAAGAGTCTCTAGTCGATAGAATAATGTAGGTAAGGGAAGTCGGCAAATTAGATCCGTAACTTCGGGATAAGGATTGGCTCTGAAGATTGAGATAGTCGGGCTTGATTGGGAAACAATAATATGGTTTATGTGCTCGTTCTGGGTAAATAGAGTTATAATCATTTATGGTTGTAACTTGTTCCCCGGATAGTTTAGTTACGTATCCAATTGTGGAACTTTCTTGCTAAAATTTTTAAGAATACTAGTTGGGTCAAACCAATTAGTTCTTATTAATTATAACGATTATCAATTAACAATCAATTCAGAACTGGCACGGACTTGGGGAATCCGACTGTCTAATTAAAACAAAGCATTGTGATGGCCCTAGCGGGTGTTGACACAATGTGATTTCTGCCCAGTGCTCTGAATGTCAAAGTGAAGAAATTCAAGTAAGCGCGGGTCAACGGCGGGAGTAATCTGGAGAATTGGATTTGATCGCGTAGAGTGGGTGCAATTCCGTAACTCGTAAATCATACGATCAAGTCAAGTCGACTCAAAACCTCCTCGTGGTATTCTCTGGGTACTAGCTTTTGCTGGTAGCTGATTTGAGCGGCGGAGGGGTCCCTGGGGTTACCAGCCCCTTGGACCCCTTAAAAACATATTGGTGCAGAAACTAACAACGAGCCTCGGATAATTGATGATATAATAGGAAGAGGAGAGTCCACGGCTACTAGTCTGGATGCTAGCAACCAGTATGAACGAGGTGCAGCGGTTAACCTTTCAGGTCGGGTGCCCTGCACGATATGTGGAATGTCGTTCAACTCCAAGAGGGGTTTGGGCGTCCACATGTCACATCGACACAAAGACGAACTTGATACACAACGTCTTCGTGTTGATAAAAAAGCGAGGTGGTCAGAGGAAGAAACGTTGATGATGGCGAGAAAGGAGGTCGAGCTTGCAGCAAGTGGTATTCGACATCTAAATAAAAAGCTAGCGGAAATTTTTACACACCGCAGTTCCGATGCAATTTCTTCATATCGGAAGAGGGGTGAATATAAGGCAAAACTGGAACAGATAAGAGGGCAATCTGTTCCCACCCCAGAAGCATTAGAGTCGAATACCTCACAGCGCCGCCCTAGTAATAGCGAGCAAAACCGACGAGTATCAACATCATCTTCGGGACCAATCAGACCACACGAACAGACGAACAGCGAAATCCTCAGGGTACTACAGGGCTATGCCCCAGTAGTATGCGATTCCCGGTGGAGAGCCGAGGTCCTGCAAACTATCGTAGATAATGCGCAGGTCTCGGGACAGGAAACCACTCTCCAAAGTTTATCTTGCTATCTCATGGAAATTTTTCCGCCACGGAATGAACCGCACATTCTGACGAGGCCCCGAACGGAGCCTCGAAATATGAGACAGCGTAGAAGGCAGCAGTACGCTAGGGTTCAGCGTAACTGGGATAAACATCCGGGAAGATGCATAAAGTCCCTGCTGGAGGGCGCTGACGAGTCGGTGCAGCCACCCCAGGAAATTATGGAGCCATATTGGAAACAGATAATGACCACGCCTAGCTCAAGCTCCATCGAACACGCCTCGTTCCACATGGAACATTCGTTGGAGAGAGTATGGTCCGCTGTGAACCAGCGCGATCTTAGGGCCCATAAGGTCAAATTATCAGGTTCTCCAGGCCCGGACGGGATTACTCCAAGAACTGCCAGGAGTATCCCCGATGGCATTATGCTACGCATAATGAACTTAATTCTCTGGTGTGGGAGACTTCCGTACTCCATCCGTCTGGCCAGAACCATCTTCATCCCGAAGATGGCGACGGCAAGTCGTCCGCAAGACTATCGTCCTATTTCAGTCCCCTCGGTTTTGGTTAGGCAACTAAATGCCATTTTGGCAGCCCGGTTGATTAGTGCAGTCAACTGGGATTCGCGTCAGCGAGGGTTCCTACCGACCGATGGGTGTGCTGACAATACGACGATTGTTGATTTAGTTCTAAGGGAACATCATAAGCGATTTAAATCGTGCTACATCGGGACCCTCGATGTTAGTAAAGCCTTTGATGCGGTAGCTCACAAAGCGGTCTACAACACATTGGCTTCGTATGGTGCCCCACAAGGACTAATCAACTACATACGGAATTCGTACGAGGGCGGCGGCACAATGCTAACTGGGAACGGGTGGGTTTCAAGGGAGTTCATTCCTGCAAGAGGCGTCAAGCAGGGTGACCCTTTGTCTCCCATACTATTTAATCTGGTCATTGACCGGTTACTTAGGTCCTTACCCAGTGAGATTGGTGCCAAAGTCGGAAACGCTATGACAAATGCGGCTGCGTTCGCAGATGATATAGTCCTTTTTGCGGAAACTCCGATGGGCCTTCAGAAATTGTTGGACACCACAGTTGGCTTTCTCTCCTCTGTGGGCCTCACCCTTAACACTGACAAGTGTTTCACTGTCAGCATAAAGGGGCAAGCCAAGCAAAAGTGTACTGTCGTGGAACGGCGGAGCTTTTTGATTGGGGAGCGCGAGGTTCCTTCACTGAAGCGCACTGACGAGTGGAAGTATTTAGGGATTAAATTCACTGCGGATGGGCGGGTCCGGTACAATCCAGCTGAGGAGTTGCAACCGAAGCTGTTGAGATTGACTCGGGCCCCCCTGAAGCCACAGCAGAAGTTATTTGCCCTTCGGACTGTCCTTATCCCACAACTCTATCACAAGCTGACCCTTGGGAGTGTGACGATAGGCGTTCTGAAGAAATTTGACACATTGGTTCGATATACCGCACGGAAGTGGTTGAGGCTTCCGGTAGACGTACCAACTTCTTTTTTCCATGCCCCCCACAGAAGTGGGGGTCTCGGGTTACCATCGTTGAGATGGATAGCACCGATGCTTCGTTTGAAGCGATTGAGCAGTATAAAATGGCCTCACCTCGAGCAATCCGAGGTAGCCAGCTCTTTCGTGGAAGACGAAATGCGGAGGGCCCGGGATAGGCTTCAGGCTGGAAGTCAAGAGTTGTTAACCCGTCTACAGGTAGATTCGTACTTGGCAAATAGGTTGCACATGTCTGTTGATGGTGGCGGGCTCCGTGAAGCAGAGCGTTTTGCTCCGCAACACGGATGGGTTGTCCAACCCACGCGTTTGCTAACAGGAAGGGAATATACAGAAGGAATCAAACTGCGGATAAATGCCCTACCCTCAAGGTCTCGTACCACGAGGGGAAGGCACGAATTGGGAAGACGGTGCCGTGCAGGATGTGATGCTCCCGAAACAACAAACCACATCTTGCAGCAATGCTATCGTACTCATGGGAGGAGGATAGCTCGGCACGACGGCGTAGTAAATCTAATCAAGCGGGGACTTGAGAGGAAAGGCTGCGTCGTTCATGTTGAACCAAGTCTGCAGGGCGAGACCGGATTGAATAAACCCGACCTGGTAGCTATCCGACAAAATCACATTTATGTGATTGACGCGCAGGTAGTGACCGACGGACATTCTCTCGACCAAGCGCATCAGCGCAAAGTCGAGAAGTACGAGACACCGGACATACGGACAAATTTGCGGAGACTTTTCGGCTCGCAACATGTTGTTGAGTTCCATTCCGCCACTGTGAACTGGAGAGGAATATGGAGCGGTCAGTCGGTAAAACGGCTGATTGCTTCAGACCTCCTCAGCACTAGTGATAGTCATATCATTAGTGTCCGGGTAATCAGTGGTGGTCTCTGGAGTTGGCGACAATTCATGTATCTGTCGGGATACACGCGTGATTGGACTTAGTCATGCATCACGTTCATATTAAAAGCTTGCTGCCGTAGCATAACATCTAAAAACGGCATAAAATTCGCTTAAAAACGAGGCGGTTTTTAGTACGTAGGCGTCTTCTGGGTCGTATGAACCCACAAGATGAATCGTGCATGCACACTCTTATTGGCTAAATAACATCATAACCTGAGTGTGTATCTTTTGAAGATTTTTACGATCCTTAGCGAACAAAAAAAAAAAAAAAAAATAGCCAAATGCCTCGTCATCTAATTAGTGACGCGCATGAATGGATTAACGAGATTCCTTCTGTCCCTATCTACTATCTAGCGAAACCACAGCCAAGGGAACGGGCTTGGAATAATTAGCGGGGAAAGAAGACCCTTTTGAGCTTGACTCTAATCTGGCAGTGTAAGGAGACATAAGAGGTGTAGAATAAGTGGGAGATATTAGACTTCGGTTTGGTATCGACAATGAAATACCACTACTCTTATTGTTTCCTTACTTACTTGATTAAATGGAACGTGTATCATTTCCTAGCCATTATACGGATATATTTATTATATCTTATGGTATTGGGTTTTGATGCAAGCTTCTTGATCAAAGTATCACGAGTTTGTTATATAATCGCAAACAAATTCTTTAATGAGAGATGCATTCATGTATTATCGATTTGAAAATTTGGTATAACTCCAATTACTCAGGTATGATCCAATTCAAGGACATTGCCAGGTAGGGAGTTTGACTGGGGCGGTACATCTCTCAAATAATAACGGAGGTGTCCCAAGGCCAGCTCAGTGCGGACAGAAACCACACATAGAGCAAAAGGGCAAATGCTGACTTGATCTCGGTGTTCAGTACACACAGGGACAGCAAAAGCTCGGCCTATCGATCCTTTTGGTTTAAAGAGTTTTTAACAAGAGGTGTCAGAAAAGTTACCATAGGGATAACTGGCTTGTGGCGGCCAAGCGTTCATAGCGACGTCGCTTTTTGATCCTTCGATGTCGGCTCTTCCTATCATTGTGAAGCAAAATTCACCAAGCGTTGGATTGTTCACCCATGCAAGGGAACGTGAGCTGGGTTTAGACCGTCGTGAGACAGGTTAGTTTTACCCTACTAATGACAAAACGTTGTTGCGACAGCATTCCTGCGTAGTACGAGAGGAACCGCAGGTACGGACCAATGGCACAATACTTGTTCGAGCGAACAGTGGTATGACGCTACGTCCGTTGGATTATGCCTGAACGCCTCTAAGGTCGTATCCGTGCTGGACTGCAATGATAAATAAGGGGCAATTTGCATTGTATGGCTTCTAAACCATTTAAAGTTTATTATTTATATTTTAAACGACAATGGATGTGATGCCAATGTAATTTGTAACATAGTAAATTGGGAGGATCTTTGATCACCTGATGCCATGCTAGTTACATATGAAAACATTATTTAATACAATGACAAAGCCTAGAATCAATTGTAAACGACTTTTGTAACGGGCAAGGTGTTGTAAGTGGTTGAGCAGCTGCCATACTGCGATCCACTGAAGCTTATCCTTTGCTTGATGATTCGAAATATAAAAAAAATGTAAATATGCATGTGTAAATATGTATATTTAGTATAAAAAATCTTTATATGCTATATCTAAGAAAGCATATAAGGATTTATCACGGGTTGTCCACGTTTCCCTACTAATTGTGGCCTACTAACTGTTTCGTCATCTTATTAGTGACGTGAAAAATGAAAATAATATTTTTCATTTATATTGTTATAAGTCTTAAACCTTAAGACGGCGGGAGTTGAATTACTTTCGTTTAGGTAGCCAAATGCCTCGTCATCTTATTAGTGACGTGAAAAATGAAAATAATATTTTTCATTTATATTGTTATAAGTCTTAAACCTTATAACGGCGGAAGATGAATTACTTTCTTTTAGGTAGCCAAATGCCTCGTCATCTTATTAGTGACGTGAAAAATGAAAATAATATTTTTCATTTATATTGTTATAAGTCTTAAACTTTAAGACGGCGGGAGTTGAATTACTTTCGCATAGGTAGCCAAATGCCTCGTCATCTTATTAGTGACGCGCATGATTCAATTCAAGAGATTCCTTCTGTCCCTATTTAAAACCTCACGGATATTAAAAATATTAAACATATATTGTTATAAGTCTTAAACCTTAAGACGGCGGGAGTTGAATTACTTTCGCATAGGTAGCCAAATGCCTCGTCATCTTATTAGTGACGCGCATGATTCAATTCAAGAGATTCCTTCTGTCCCTATTTAAAACCTCACGGATATTAAAAATATTAAACATATATTGTTATAAGTCTTAAACCTTAAGACGGCGGGAGTTGAATTACTTTCGCATAGGTAGCCAAATGCCTCGTCATCTTATTAGTGACGTGAAAAATGAAAATAATATTTTTCATTTATATTGTTATAAGTCTTAAACTTTAAGACGGCGGGAGTTGAATTACTTTCGCATAGGTAGCCAAATGCCTCGTCATCTTATTAGTGACGTGAAAAATGAAAATAATATTTTTCATTTATATTGTTATAAGTCTTAAACCTTATAACGGCGGAAGATGAATTACTTTCGTTTAGGTAGCCAAATGCCTCGTCATCTTAATAGTGACGTGAAAAATGAAAATAATATTTTTCATTTATATTGTTATAAGTCTTAAACTTTAAGACGGCGGGAGTTGAATTACTTTCGCATAGGTAGCCAAATGCCTCGTCATCTTATTAGTGACGTGAAAAATGAAAATAATATTTTTCATTTATATTGTTATAAGTCTTAAACCTTATAACGGCGGAAGATGAATTACTTTCGTTTAGGTAGCCAAATGCCTCGTCATCTTATTAGTGACGTGAAAAATGAAAATAATATTTTTCATTTATATTGTTATAAGTCTTAAACTTTAAGACGGCGGGAGTTGAATTACTTTCGCATAGGTAGCCAAATGCCTTGTCATCTTATTAGTGACGCGCATGATTCAATTCAAGAGATTCCTTCTGTCCCTATTTAAAACCTCACGGATATTAAAAATATTAAACATATATTGTTATAAGTCTTAAACCTTAAGACGGCGGGAGTTGAATTACTTTCGCATAGGTAGCCAAATGCCTCGTCATCTTATTAGTGACGCGCATGATTCAATTCAAGAGATTCCTTCTGTCCCTATTTAAAACCTCACGGATATTAAAAATATTAAACATATATTGTTATAAGTCTTAAACCTTAAGACGGCGGGAGTTGAATTACTTTCGCATAGGTAGCCAAATGCCTCGTCATCTTATTAGTGACGCGCATGATTCAATTCAAGAGATTCCTTCTGTCCCTATTTAAAACCTCACGGATATTAAAAATATTAAACATATATTGTTATAAGTCTTAAACCTTAAGACGGCGGGAGTTGAATTACTTTCGCATAGGTAGCCAAATGCCTTGTCATCTTATTAGTGACGCGCATGATTCAATTCAAGAGATTCCTTCTGTCCCTATTTAAAACCTCACGGATATTAAAAATATTAAACATATATTGTTATAAGTCTTAAACCTTAAGACGGCGGGAGTTGAATTACTTTCGCATAGGTAGCCAAATGCCTCGTCATCTTATTAGTGACGCGCATGATTCAATTCAAGAGATTCCTTCTGTCCCTATTTAAAACCTCACGGATATTAAAAATATTAAACATATATTGTTATAAGTCTTAAACCTTAAGACGGCGGGAGTTGAATTACTTTCGCATAGGTAGCCAAATGCCTCGTCATCTTATTAGTGACGCGCATGATTCAATTCAAGAGATTCCTTCTGTCCCTATTTAAAACCTCACGGATATTAAAAATATTAAACATATATTGTTATAAGTCTTAAACCTTAAGACGGCGGGAGTTGAATTACTTTCGCATAGGTAGCCAAATGCCTCGTCATCTTATTAGTGACGCGCATGATTCAATTCAAGAGATTCCTTCTGTCCCTATTTAAAACCTCACGGATATTAAAAATATTAAACATATATTGTTATAAGTCTTAAACCTTAAGACGGCGGGAGTTGAATTACTTTCGCATAGGTAGCCAAATGCCTCGTCATCTTATTAGTGACGCGCATGATTCAATTCAAGAGATTCCTTCTGTCCCTATTTAAAAACTCACGAATATTAAAAATATTAAAAATATTTTCATATGGATATGCAATCGTATGGATATCCAAATATGTGTGGGAAAGTCGTACTTCCTATACGATAAATGACCGGATTGACGAAACCGTGTTCAAAAAGGTATATAGGGTAGGTGGTGTTCGGCCTACCAATATAATATTAAAATAATATTATATTAAACAGAAGATCGCCAGTATTAATATATAAGCATATGGTTATGAATACATATGCATATAACATATATGAAAATATATGAATATATAAAAAAAAATATATATGAATATGAAAATATTTATATGTATATGGAATATATGGTAGGTGATGATGTTAGCCTACCATATAATATATAATATAATAATTTAATTATATTATATTAAATATGGAAATATTAAAAATATATTAAAAATATTAAAAATATTTTCATATGGATATGCAATCGTATGGATATCCAAATATGTGTGGGAAAGTCATACTTCCCATACAATAAATGACCGGATTGACGAAACCGTGTTCAAAAAGGTATATAGGGTAGGTGGTGTTCAGCCTGCCAATATAATATTAAAATAATATTATATTAAACAGAAGACCGCCAGTATTAATATATGAGCATATGGTTATGAATACATATGCATATAACATATATGAAAATATATGAATATAAAAAAATATATATGGATATGAAAATATTTATATGTATATGAAATATATGGTAGGTGATGAGGATAGCCTACCATATAATATATAATATAATAATTTAATTATATTATATTAAATATGGAAATATTAAAAAGATATGAAAAATATTAAAACTATCTTCATATGGATATGCAATGATAGGGATATCACAATGTGTGTGCCAAAGACATACTTCCCATACAATAAATGAGCTGATCGACGAAACCGTGTTCAAAAAGGTATATAGGGTAGGTGGTGTTCGGCCTACCAATATAATATTAAAATAATATTATATTAAACAGAAGACCGCCAGTATTAATATATGAGCATATGGTTATGAATACATATGCATATAACATATATGAAAATATATGAATATAAAAAATATATATGGATATGAAAATATTTATATGTATATGAAATATATGGTAGGTGATGGTGATAGCCTACCATATAATATATAATATAATAATTTAATTATATTATATTAAATATGGAAATATTAAAAATATATTAAAAATATTAAAAATATTTTCATATGGATATGCAATCGTATGGATATCCAAATATGTGTGGGAAAGTCATACTTCCCATACAATAAATGACCGGATTGACGAAACCGTGTTCAAAAAGGTATATAGAGTAGGTGGTGTTCGGCCGCAGCATATAATATTAATATAATATTATATTAAGCAGAAGACCGGCTGTATTAATATATAAGCATACGGTTATGAATATATATGGATATAACATATATGAAAATATATGAATATAAAAAATATATATGGATATGAAAATATTTATATGTATATGAAATATATGGTAGGTGATGGTGATAGCCTACCATATAATATATAATATAATAATTTAATTATATTATATTAAATATGGAAATATTAAAAATATATTAAAAATATTAAAAATATTTTCATATGGATATGCAATCGTATGGATATCCAAATATGTGTGGGAAAGTCATACTTCCCATACAATAAATGACCGGATTGACGAAACCGTGTTCAAAAAGGTATATAGGGTAGGTGGTGTTCAGCCTGCCAATATAATATTAAAATAATATTATATTAAACAGAAGATCGCCAGTATTAATATATAAGCATATGGTTATGAATACATATGCATATAACATATATGAAAATATGAATATATAAAAAAAATATATATGAATATGAAAATATTTATATGTATATGGAATATATGGTAGGTGATGATGTTAGCCTACCATATAATATATAATATAATAATTTAATTATATTATATTAAATATGGAAATATTAAAAATATATTAAAAATATTAAAAATATTTTCATATGGATATGCAATCGTATGGATATCCAAATATGTGTGGGAAAGTCATACTTCCCATACAATAAATGACCGGATTGACGAAACCGTGTTCAAAAAGGTATATAGGGTAGGTGGTGTTCAGCCTGCCAATATAATATTAAAATAATATTATATTAAACAGAAGATCGCCAGTATTAATATATAAGCATATGGTTATGAATACATATGCATATAACATATATGAAAATATATGAATATATAAAAAAAAATATATATGAATATGAAAATATTTATATGTATATGGAATATATGGTAGGTGATGATGTTAGCCTACCATATAATATATAATATAATAATTTAATTATATTATATTAAATATGGAAATATTAAAATATATTAAAAATATTAAAAATATTTTCATATGGATATGCAATCGTATGGATATCCAAATATGTGTGGGAAAGTCATACTTCCCATACAATAAATGACCGGATTGACGAAACCGTGTTCAAAAAGGTATATAGGGTAGGTGGTGTTCAGCCTGCCAATATAATATTAAAATATATATTTAAACAGAAGACCGCCAGTATTAATATATGAGCATATGGTTATGAATACATATGCATATAACATATATGAAAATATATGAATATAAAAAAATATATATGGATATGAAAAATATTTATATGTATATGAAATATATGGTAGGTGATGAGGATAGCCCTACCATATAATATATAATATAATACATTAATTATATTATATTAAAAATGGAAATATTAAAAATATATTAAAATATTAAAAATATTTTCATATGGATATGCAATCGTATGGATATCCAAATATGTGTGGGAAAGTCATACTTCCCATACAATAAATGACCGGATTGACGAAACCGTGTTTCAAAAAGGTATATAGGGTAGGTGGTGTTCGGCATACAATATAATATTAAAATAATATTATATTAAACAGAAGACCGCCAGTATTAAATATATGAGCATATGGTTATGAATACATATGCATATAACATATATGAAAATATATGATATAAAAAATATATATGGATATGAAAATATTTATATGTATATGAATATATGGTAGTGATGGTGATAGCCTACCATATAATATATAATATAATAATTTAATTATATTATATTATATGGAAATATTAAAAATATATTAAAATATTAAAAATATTTTCATATGGATATGCAATCGTATGGATATCCAAATTGTGTGGGAAAGTCATACTTCCTACAATAAATGACCGATTGACGAAACCGTGTTCAAAAGGTATATAGGGTAGGTGGTGTTTCGCCTACCAATATAATATTAAAATAATATTATATTAAACAGAAGACCGCCAGTATTAATATATAAGCATATGGTTATGAATAACATATGCATATAACATATATGAAAATATATGAATATAAAAAATATATATGGATATGAAAATATTTATATGTATATGAAATTATGGTAGGTGATGGTGATAGCCTACATATATATATAATATAATAATTTAATTATATTATATTTAAATATGGAAATATTAAAATATATAAAAAATATTAAAAATATTTTCATATGGATATGCAATCGTATGGATATCCAAATATGTGTGGGAAAGTCATACTTCCCATACAATAAATGACCGGATTGACGAAACCGTGTTCAAAAGGTATATAGGTAGGTGGTGTTCAGCCTGCCAATATAATATTAAAATAATATTTATTAAACAGAAGACCGCCAGTATTAATATATGAGCATATGGTTATGAATACATATGCATATAACATAATATGAAAATTATGAATATAAAAAAATATATTATGGATATGAAATATTTCTATGTATATGAAATATATGGTAGGTGATGGGGATAGCCTACCATATAATATATAATATAATAATATTTATTATATTCTAATGTAAATATGGAAATATTAAATATATTTTCATATGGATATGGATATGGATATGGATATGGATATACATATCATATGGATATACTAAAATATACTGAAATATTACCGATGAGTATATTTAGGTGAGGGTAAAAAGGCA
>NW_027222852.1:27500-36687 GCF_030179905.1 Drosophila bipectinata | reverse complement strand
TTTCTTGATATGAAGTTAAGGTTATGATATAATGTGACCAGTGGGCCACTTTTGGTAAGCAGAACTGCGCTGTGGGATGAACCAAACGTAATGTTACGGTGCCCAAATTAACAACTCATTCAGAAACCATGAAAGCAGTTGGTTGCTTCAAACAGCAGGACGGTGATCATGGAAGTCGAATCCCGCTAAGGAGTGTGTAACAACTCACCTGCCGAAGCAACTAGCCCTTAAAATGGATGGCGCTTTAAGTGTATACCTATACATTACCGCTAAAGTAGATTATTTATATTACTTGTAATATAAATTTTGAAACTTTTAAGTGAGTAGGAAGGTACAATGGTATGCGTAAAGTGTTTGCGTAAGCCTGCATGGAGCTGCTATTGGTACAGATCTTGGTGGTAGTAGCAAATAATCGAATGAGACCTTGGAGGACTGAAGTGAGAAGGGTTTCGTGTGGAACAGTGGTTGATCACGAGTTAGTCGGTCCTAAGTTCAAGGCGAAAGCCGAAAATTTTCAAGTAACAAATAAATATTACAATTATTGTGAAAATTATATACTTGAATAATTTTGAACGAAAGGGAATACGGTTCCAATTCCGTAACCTGTTTGAGTATCCGTTTGTTATTAAAATATGGGCCTCGTGCTCATCCTGGCAACAGGAACGACCATAAAAGAAGCCGTCGAGAGATATCGGGAAGAGTTTTCTTTTCTGTTTTATAGTCGTACTACCATGGAAGTCTGTCGCAGAGAGATATGGTAGATGGGCTAGAAGAGCATGACTATGTTGTGTCGATATTTTCTCCTCGACCTTGAAAATTTATGGTGGGGATACGCACTTCTCAACAGCCGTAACCAATATCCGCAGCTGGTCTCAAGGTGAAGAGTCTCTAGTCGATAGAATAATGTAGGTAAGGGGAAGTCGGCAAATTAGATCCGTAACTTCGGGATAATTGGATTGGCTCTGAAGATTGAGATAGTCGGGCTTGATTGGGAAACATAATATGGTTTATGTGCTCGTTCTGGGTAAATAGAGTTATAATCATTTATGGTTGTAACTTGTTCCCCGGATAGTTTAGTTACGTATCCAATTGTGGAACTTTCTTGCTAAAATTTTTAAGAATACTAGTTGGGTCAAAACACAATTAGTTCTTATTAATTATAACGATTATCAATTAACAATCAATTCAGAACTGGCACGGACTTGGGAATCCGACTGTCTAATTAAAACAAAGCATTTGTGATGGCCCTAGCCGGGTGTTGCACAATGTGATTTCTGCCCAGTGCTCTGAATGTCAAAGTGAAGAAAATGACGTAAGCGCGGGTCAACGGCGGGAGTAACTACTGTACTCTCTTAAGATAGCCAAATGGCCTCGTCATCTAATTAGTGACGCGCATAATGGATTAACGAGTTTTCCTTCTGTCAACCTAGATCTACTATCTAGCGAAACCACAGCCAAGGGAACGGGCTTTGGGAATAATTAGCGGGGAAAAAGACCCTTTTGAGCTTCTGACTCTAACTGGCAGTGGTAAGGAGACATAAGAGTGTAGAATAGTGGGGAGAATTAGACTTCGGTTTGGGTATCGACATGAAATTACCACTACTCTTTTTGTTTCCTTACTTACTTGATTAAATGGAACGTGTATCATTTCCTAGCCATTATACGGATATATTTTTATATCTTATGGTATTGGGTTTTGATGCAAGCTTCTTGATCAAAGTATCACGAGTTTGTTATATAATCGCAAACAAATTCTTTAATGAGAGATGCATTCATGTATTATCGATTTGAAAATTGGTATAACTCCAATTACTCAGGTATGATCCAATTCAAGGACATTGCCAGGTAGGGAGTTTGACTGGGGCGGTACATCTCTCAAATAATAACGGAGGTGTCCCAAGGCCAGCTCAGTGCGGACAGAAACCACACATAGAGCAAAAGGGCAAATGCTGACTTGATCTCGGTGTTCAGTACACACAGGGACAGCAAAAGCTCGGCCTATCGATCCTTTTGGTTTAAAGAGTTTTTAACAAGAGGTGTCAGAAAAGTTACCATAGGGATAACTGGCTTGTGGCGGCCAAGCGTTCATAGCGACGTCGCTTTTTGATCCTTCGATGTCGGCTCTTTCTATCATTGCGAAGCAAAATTCCCCCAGCGTTGGATTGTTCACCCATGCAAGCGAACGTGAGCTCGGTTTAGACCGTCTCGAGACAGGTAAGTTTTACCCTACTAATGACAAAACGTTGTTGCGACAGCATTCCTGCGTAGTACGAGAGGAACCGCAGGTACGGACCAATGGCACAAACTTGTTCGAGCGAACAGTGGTATGACGCTACGTCCGTTGATTATGCCTGAACGCCTCTAAGGTCGTCTCCGTGCTCGAACGCAATAATAAATAAGGGCAATTTGCATTGTATGGCTTCTAAACCATTTAAAGTTATTATTATATTTTAAACGACAATGGATGTGATGCCAATGTAATTTGTAACATAGTAAATTGGGAGGATCTTTGATCACCTGATGCCATGCTAGTTACATATGAAAACATTATTTAATACAATGACAAAGCCTAGAATCAATTGTAAACGACTTTTGTAACGGGCGAGTGTGTTGTAAGTGGTTGAAGCAGCTGCCATACTGCGATCCACTGAAGCTTATCCTTTGCTTGATGATTCGAAATATAAAAAAAATGTAAATATGCATGTGTAAATATGTATATTTAGTATAAAAAAATCTTTATATGCTATATCTAAGAGAGCATATAATGATTGATCACGGTCTTTCCACGTTTCCCTACTAATTATTGCCTACTAACTGTTTCGTCATCTATTAGTGACGTGAAAAATGAAAATAATATTTTTCATTTATATTGTTAAAGTCTTAAACCTTAAGACGGCGGGAGTTGAATTACTTTCGTTTAGGTAGCCAAATGCCTCGTCATCTTATTAGTGACGTATGAAAAATAAAAATAATATTTTTTCATTTATATTGTTATAAGTCTTAAACCTTATAACGGCGGAAGATGAATTACTTTCTTTTAGGTAGCCAAATGCCTCGTCATCTTATTAGTGACGTGAAAAATGAAAATAATATTTTTCATTTATATTGTTATAAGTCTTAAACTTTAAGACGGCGGGAGTTGAATTACTTTCGCATAGGTAGCCAAATGCCTCGTCATCTTATTAGTGACGCGCATGATTCAATTCAAGAGATTCCTTCTGTCCCTATTTAAAACCTCACGGATATTAAAAATATTAAACATATATTGTTATAAGTCTTAAACCTTAAGACGGCGGGAGTTGAATTACTTTCGCATAGGTAGCCAAATGCCTCGTCATCTTATTAGTGACGCGCATGATTCAATTCAAGAGATTCCTTCTGTCCCTATTTAAAACCTCACGGATATTAAAAATATTAAACATATATTGTTATAAGTCTTAAACCTTAAGACGGCGGGAGTTGAATTACTTTCGCATAGGTAGCCAAATGCCTCGTCATCTTATTAGTGACGTGAAAAATGAAAATAATATTTTTCATTTATATTGTTATAAGTCTTAAACTTTAAGACGGCGGGAGTTGAATTACTTTCGCATAGGTAGCCAAATGCCTCGTCATCTTATTAGTGACGTGAAAAATGAAAATAATATTTTTCATTTATATTGTTATAAGTCTTAAACCTTATAACGGCGGAAGATGAATTACTTTCGTTTAGGTAGCCAAATGCCTCGTCATCTTAATAGTGACGTGAAAAATGAAAATAATATTTTTCATTTATATTGTTATAAGTCTTAAACTTTAAGACGGCGGGAGTTGAATTACTTTCGCATAGGTAGCCAAATGCCTCGTCATCTTATTAGTGACGTGAAAAATGAAAATAATATTTTTCATTTATATTGTTATAAGTCTTAAACCTTATAACGGCGGAAGATGAATTACTTTCGTTTAGGTAGCCAAATGCCTCGTCATCTTATTAGTGACGTGAAAAATGAAAATAATATTTTTCATTTATATTGTTATAAGTCTTAAACTTTAAGACGGCGGGAGTTGAATTACTTTCGCATAGGTAGCCAAATGCCTTGTCATCTTATTAGTGACGCGCATGATTCAATTCAAGAGATTCCTTCTGTCCCTATTTAAAACCTCACGGATATTAAAAATATTAAACATATATTGTTATAAGTCTTAAACCTTAAGACGGCGGGAGTTGAATTACTTTCGCATAGGTAGCCAAATGCCTCGTCATCTTATTAGTGACGCGCATGATTCAATTCAAGAGATTCCTTCTGTCCCTATTTAAAACCTCACGGATATTAAAAATATTAAACATATATTGTTATAAGTCTTAAACCTTAAGACGGCGGGAGTTGAATTACTTTCGCATAGGTAGCCAAATGCCTCGTCATCTTATTAGTGACGCGCATGATTCAATTCAAGAGATTCCTTCTGTCCCTATTTAAAACCTCACGGATATTAAAAATATTAAACATATATTGTTATAAGTCTTAAACCTTAAGACGGCGGGAGTTGAATTACTTTCGCATAGGTAGCCAAATGCCTTGTCATCTTATTAGTGACGCGCATGATTCAATTCAAGAGATTCCTTCTGTCCCTATTTAAAACCTCACGGATATTAAAAATATTAAACATATATTGTTATAAGTCTTAAACCTTAAGACGGCGGGAGTTGAATTACTTTCGCATAGGTAGCCAAATGCCTCGTCATCTTATTAGTGACGCGCATGATTCAATTCAAGAGATTCCTTCTGTCCCTATTTAAAACCTCACGGATATTAAAAATATTAAACATATATTGTTATAAGTCTTAAACCTTAAGACGGCGGGAGTTGAATTACTTTCGCATAGGTAGCCAAATGCCTCGTCATCTTATTAGTGACGCGCATGATTCAATTCAAGAGATTCCTTCTGTCCCTATTTAAAACCTCACGGATATTAAAAATATTAAACATATATTGTTATAAGTCTTAAACCTTAAGACGGCGGGAGTTGAATTACTTTCGCATAGGTAGCCAAATGCCTCGTCATCTTATTAGTGACGCGCATGATTCAATTCAAGAGATTCCTTCTGTCCCTATTTAAAACCTCACGGATATTAAAAATATTAAACATATATTGTTATAAGTCTTAAACCTTAAGACGGCGGGAGTTGAATTACTTTCGCATAGGTAGCCAAATGCCTCGTCATCTTATTAGTGACGCGCATGATTCAATTCAAGAGATTCCTTCTGTCCCTATTTAAAAACTCACGAATATTAAAAATATTAAAAATATTTTCATATGGATATGCAATCGTATGGATATCCAAATATGTGTGGGAAAGTCGTACTTCCTATACGATAAATGACCGGATTGACGAAACCGTGTTCAAAAAGGTATATAGGGTAGGTGGTGTTCGGCCTACCAATATAATATTAAAATAATATTATATTAAACAGAAGATCGCCAGTATTAATATATAAGCATATGGTTATGAATACATATGCATATAACATATATGAAAATATATGAATATATAAAAAAAAATATATATGAATATGAAAATATTTATATGTATATGGAATATATGGTAGGTGATGATGTTAGCCTACCATATAATATATAATATAATAATTTAATTATATTATATTAAATATGGAAATATTAAAAATATATTAAAAATATTAAAAATATTTTCATATGGATATGCAATCGTATGGATATCCAAATATGTGTGGGAAAGTCATACTTCCCATACAATAAATGACCGGATTGACGAAACCGTGTTCAAAAAGGTATATAGGGTAGGTGGTGTTCAGCCTGCCAATATAATATTAAAATAATATTATATTAAACAGAAGACCGCCAGTATTAATATATGAGCATATGGTTATGAATACATATGCATATAACATATATGAAAATATATGAATATAAAAAAATATATATGGATATGAAAATATTTATATGTATATGAAATATATGGTAGGTGATGAGGATAGCCTACCATATAATATATAATATAATAATTTAATTATATTATATTAAATATGGAAATATTAAAAATATATTAAAAATATTAAAAATATTTTCATATGGATATGCAATCGTATGGATATCCAAATATGTGTGGGAAAGTCATACTTCCCATACAATAAATGACCGGATTGACGAAACCGTGTTCAAAAAGGTATATAGGGTAGGTGGTGTTCGGCCTACCAATATAATATTAAAATAATATTATATTAAACAGAAGACCGCCAGTATTAATATATGAGCATATGGTTATGAATACATATGCATATAACATATATGAAAATATATGAATATAAAAAAATATATATGGATATGAAAATATTTATATGTATATGAAATATATGGTAGGTGATGGTGATAGCCTACCATATAATATATAATATAATAATTTAATTATATTATATTAAATATGGAAATATTAAAAATATATTAAAAATATTAAAAATATTTTCATATGGATATGCAATCGTATGGATATCCAAATATGTGTGGGAAAGTCATACTTCCCATACAATAAATGACCGGATTGACGAAACCGTGTTCAAAAAGGTATATAGGGTAGGTGGTGTTCGGCCTACCAATATAATATTAAAATAATATTATATTAAACAGAAGACCGCCAGTATTAATATATAAGCATATGGTTATGAATACATATGCATATAACATATATGAAAATATATGAATATAAAAAAATATATATGGATATGAAAATATTTATATGTATATGAAATATATGGTAGGTGATGGTGATAGCCTACCATATAATATATAATATAATAATTTAATTATATTATATTAAATATGGAAATATTAAAAATATATTAAAAATATTAAAAATATTTTCATATGGATATGCAATCGTATGGATATCCAAATATGTGTGGGAAAGTCATACTTCCCATACAATAAATGACCGGATTGACGAAACCGTGTTCAAAAAGGTATATAGGGTAGGTGGTGTTCAGCCTGCCAATATAATATTAAAATAATATTATATTAAACAGAAGATCGCCAGTATTAATATATAAGCATATGGTTATGAATACATATGCATATAACATATATGAAAATATATGAATATATAAAAAAAAATATATATGAATATGAAAATATTTATATGTATATGGAATATATGGTAGGTGATGATGTTAGCCTACCATATAATATATAATATAATAATTTAATTATATTATATTAAATATGGAAATATTAAAAATATATTAAAAAAAATTAAAAAATTTTCATATGGATATGCAATCGTATGGATATCCAAATATGTGTGGGAAAGTCATACTTCCCATACAATAAATGACCGGATTGACGAAACCGTGTTCAAAAAGGTATATAGGGTAGGTGGTGTTCAGCCTGCCAATATAATATTAAAATAATATTATATTAAACAGAAGATCGCCAGTATTAATATATAAGCATATGGTTATGAATACATATGCATATAACATATATGAAAATATATGAATATATAAAAAAAAATATATATGAATATGAAAATATTTATATGTATATGGAATATATGGTAGGTGATGATGTTAGCCTACCATATAATATATAATATAATAATTTAATTATATTATATTAAATATGGAAATATTAAAAATATATTAAAAATATTAAAAATATTTTCATATGGATATGCAATCGTATGGATATCCAAATATGTGTGGGAAAGTCATACTTCCCATACAATAAATGACCGGATTGACGAAACCGTGTTCAAAAAGGTATATAGGGTAGGTGGTGTTCAGCCTGCCAATATAATATTAAAATAATATTATATTAAACAGAAGACCGCCAGTATTAATATATGAGCATATGGTTATGAATACATATGCATATAACATATATGAAAATATATGAATATAAAAAAATATATATGGATATGAAAATATTTATATGTATATGAAATATATGGTAGGTGATGAGGATAGCCTACCATATAATATATAATATAATAATTTAATTATATTATATTAAATATGGAAATATTAAAAATATATTAAAAATAGAATAAATATTTTCATATGGATATGCAATCGTATGGATATCCAAATATGTGTGGGAAAGTCATACTTCCCATACAATAAATGACCGGATTGACGAAACCGTGTTCAAAAAGGTATATAGGGTAGGTGGTGTTCGGCCTACCAATATAATATTAAAATAATATTATATTAAACAGAAGACCGCCAGTATTAATATATGAGCATATGGTTATGAATACATATGCATATAACATATATGAAAATATATGAATATAAAAAAATATATATGGATATGAAAATATTTATATGTATATGAAATATATGGTAGGTGATGGTGATAGCCTACCATATAATATATAATATAATAATTTAATTATATTATATTAAATATGGAAATATTAAAAATATATTAAAAATATTAAAAATATTTTCATATGGATATGCAATCGTATGGATATCCAAATATGTGTGGGAAAGTCATACTTCCCATACAATAAATGACCGGATTGACGAAACCGTGTTCAAAAAGGTATATAGGGTAGGTGGTGTTCGGCCTACCAATATAATATTAAAATAATATTATATTAAACAGAAGACCGCCAGTATTAATATATAAGCATATGGTTATGAATACATATGCATATAACATATATGAAAATATATGAATATAAAAAAATATATATGGATATGAAAATATTTATATGTATATGAAATATATGGTAGGTGATGGTGATAGCCTACCATATAATATATAATATAATAATTTAATTATATTATATTAAATATGGAAATATTAAAAATATATTAAAAATATTAAAAATATTTTCATATGGATATGCAATCGTATGGATATCCAAATATGTGTGGGAAAGTCATACTTCCCATACAATAAATGACCGGATTGACGAAACCGTGTTCAAAAAGGTATATAGGGTAGGTGGTGTTCAGCCTGCCAATATAATATTAAAATAATATTATATTAAACAGAAGACCGCCAGTATTAATATATGAGCATATGGTTATGAATACATATGCATATAACATATATGAAAATATATGAATATAAAAAAATATATATGGATATGAAAATATTTATATGTATATGAAATATATGGTAGGTGATGGGGATAGCCTACCATATAATATATAATATA
>NW_027222852.1:12500-22500 GCF_030179905.1 Drosophila bipectinata | reverse complement strand
TAAAGTGTTGATAGATTAATAAGAATACAGTGCGTTAATTTTTCGGAATTATATAATGGCATAATTATCATTGATTTTTGTGTTTATTATATGCACTTGTATGATTAACAATGCGAAAGATTCAGGATACCTTCGGGACCCGTCTTGAAACACGGACCAAGGAGTCTAACATATGTGCAAGTTATTGGGATATAAACCTAATAGCGTAATTAACTTGACTATTAATGGGATTAGTTTTTAACTATTTTATAGTTAATTAACACAATCCCGGGGCGTTCTATATAGTTATGTATAATAATATTTATATTATTTATGCCTCTAACTGGAACGTACCTTGAGCAGATATGCTGTGACCCGAAAGATGGTGAACTATACTTGATCAGGTTGAAGTCAGGGGAAACCCTGATGGAAGACCGAAACAGTTCTGACGTGCAAATCGATTGTCAGAATTGAGTATAGGGGCGAAAGACCAATCGAACCATCTAGTAGCTGGTTCCTTCCGAAGTTTCCCTCAGGATAGCTGGTGCATTTTAATGTTATATAAAATAATCTTATCTGGTAAAGCGAATGATTAGAGGCCTTAGGGTCGAAACGATCTTAACCTATTCTCAAACTTTAAATGGGTAAGAACCTTAACTTTCTTGATATGAAGTTTAAGGTTATGATATAATGTGCCCAGTGGGCCACTTTTGGTAAGCAGAACTGGCGCTGTGGGATGAACCAAACGTAATGTTACGGTGCCCAAATTAACAACTCATGCAGAAACCATGAAAGGCGTTGGTTGCTTAAAACAGCAGGACGGTGATCATGGAAGTCGAAATCCGCTAAGGAGTGTGTAACAACTCACCTGCCGAAGCAACTAGCCCTTAAAATGGATGGCGCTTAAGTTGTATACCTATACATTACCGCTAAAGTAGATGATTTATATTACTTGTAATATAAATTTTGAAACTTTAGTGAGTAGGAAGGTACAATGGTATGCGTAGAAGTGTTTGGCGTAAGCCTGCATGGAGCTGCTATTGGTACAGATCTTGGTGGTAGTAGCAAATAATCGAATGAGACCTTGGAGGACTGAAGTGGAGAAGGGTTTCGTGTGAACAGTGGTTGATCACGAGTTAGTCGGTCCTAAGTTCAAGGCGAAAGCCGAAAATTTTCAAGTAAAAATAAATATTACAATTATTGTGAAAATTATATACTTGAATAATTTTGAACGAAAGGGAATACGGTTCCAATTCCGTAACCTGTTGAGTATCCGTTTGTTATTAAATATGGGCCTCGTGCTCATCCTGGCAACAGGAACGACCATAAAGAAGCCGTCGAGAGATATCGGAAGAGTTTCTTTTCTGTTTATAGGCGTACTACCATGGAAGTCTTTCGCAGAGAGATATGGTAGATGGGCTAGAAGAGCATGACATATACTGTTGTGTCGATATTTTCTCCTCGGACCTTGAAAATTTATGGTGGGGATACGCAAACTTCTCAACAGGCCGTACCAATATCCGCAGCTGGTCTCCAAGGTGAAGAGTCTCTAGTCGATAGAATAATGTAGGTAAGGGAAGTCGGCAAATTAGATCCGTAACTTCGGGATAAGGATTGGCTCTGAAGATTGAGATAGTCGGGCTTGATTGGGAAACAATAATATGGTTTATGTGCTCGTTCTGGGTAAATAGAGTTATAATCATTTATGGTTGTAACTTGTTCCCCGGATAGTTTAGTTACGTATCCAATTGTGGAACTTTCTTGCTAAAATTTTTAAGAATACTAGTTGGGTCAAACCAATTAGTTCTTATTAATTATAACGATTATCAATTAACAATCAATTCAGAACTGGCACGGACTTGGGGAATCCGACTGTCTAATTAAAACAAAGCATTGTGATGGCCCTAGCGGGTGTTGACACAATGTGATTTCTGCCCAGTGCTCTGAATGTCAAAGTGAAGAAATTCAAGTAAGCGCGGGTCAACGGCGGGAGTAACTATGACTCTCTTAAGGTAGCCAAATGCCTCGTCATCTAATTAGTGACGCGCATGAATGGATTAACGAGATTCCTTCTGTCCCTATCTACTATCTAGCGAAACCACAGCCAAGGGAACGGGCTTGGAATAATTAGCGGGGAAAGAAGACCCTTTTGAGCTTGACTCTAATCTGGCAGTGTAAGGAGACATAAGAGGTGTAGAATAAGTGGGAGATATTAGACTTCGGTTTGGTATCGACAATGAAATACCACTACTCTTATTGTTTCCTTACTTACTTGATTAAATGGAACGTGTATCATTTCCTAGCCATTATACGGATATATTTATTATATCTTATGGTATTGGGTTTTGATGCAAGCTTCTTGATCAAAGTATCACGAGTTTGTTATATAATCGCAAACAAATTCTTTAATGAGAGATGCATTCATGTATTATCGATTTGAAAATTTGGTATAACTCCAATTACTCAGGTATGATCCAATTCAAGGACATTGCCAGGTAGGGAGTTTGACTGGGGCGGTACATCTCTCAAATAATAACGGAGGTGTCCCAAGGCCAGCTCAGTGCGGACAGAAACCACACATAGAGCAAAAGGGCAAATGCTGACTTGATCTCGGTGTTCAGTACACACAGGGACAGCAAAAGCTCGGCCTATCGATCCTTTTGGTTTAAAGAGTTTTTAACAAGAGGTGTCAGAAAAGTTACCATAGGGATAACTGGCTTGTGGCGGCCAAGCGTTCATAGCGACGTCGCTTTTTGATCCTTCGATGTCGGCTCTTCCTATCATTGTGAAGCAAAATTCACCAAGCGTTGGATTGTTCACCCATGCAAGGGAACGTGAGCTGGGTTTAGACCGTCGTGAGACAGGTTAGTTTTACCCTACTAATGACAAAACGTTGTTGCGACAGCATTCCTGCGTAGTACGAGAGGAACCGCAGGTACGGACCAATGGCACAATACTTGTTCGAGCGAACAGTGGTATGACGCTACGTCCGTTGGATTATGCCTGAACGCCTCTAAGGTCGTATCCGTGCTGGACTGCAATGATAAATAAGGGGCAATTTGCATTGTATGGCTTCTAAACCATTTAAAGTTTATTATTTATATTTTAAACGACAATGGATGTGATGCCAATGTAATTTGTAACATAGTAAATTGGGAGGATCTTTGATCACCTGATGCCATGCTAGTTACATATGAAAACATTATTTAATACAATGACAAAGCCTAGAATCAATTGTAAACGACTTTTGTAACGGGCAAGGTGTTGTAAGTGGTTGAGCAGCTGCCATACTGCGATCCACTGAAGCTTATCCTTTGCTTGATGATTCGAAATATAAAAAAAATGTAAATATGCATGTGTAAATATGTATATTTAGTATAAAAAATCTTTATATGCTATATCTAAGAAAGCATATAAGGATTTATCACGGGTTGTCCACGTTTCCCTACTAATTGTGGCCTACTAACTGTTTCGTCATCTTATTAGTGACGTGAAAAATGAAAATAATATTTTTCATTTATATTGTTATAAGTCTTAAACCTTAAGACGGCGGGAGTTGAATTACTTTCGTTTAGGTAGCCAAATGCCTCGTCATCTTATTAGTGACGTGAAAAATGAAAATAATATTTTTCATTTATATTGTTATAAGTCTTAAACCTTATAACGGCGGAAGATGAATTACTTTCTTTTAGGTAGCCAAATGCCTCGTCATCTTATTAGTGACGTGAAAAATGAAAATAATATTTTTCATTTATATTGTTATAAGTCTTAAACTTTAAGACGGCGGGAGTTGAATTACTTTCGCATAGGTAGCCAAATGCCTCGTCATCTTATTAGTGACGCGCATGATTCAATTCAAGAGATTCCTTCTGTCCCTATTTAAAACCTCACGGATATTAAAAATATTAAACATATATTGTTATAAGTCTTAAACCTTAAGACGGCGGGAGTTGAATTACTTTCGCATAGGTAGCCAAATGCCTCGTCATCTTATTAGTGACGCGCATGATTCAATTCAAGAGATTCCTTCTGTCCCTATTTAAAACCTCACGGATATTAAAAATATTAAACATATATTGTTATAAGTCTTAAACCTTAAGACGGCGGGAGTTGAATTACTTTCGCATAGGTAGCCAAATGCCTCGTCATCTTATTAGTGACGTGAAAAATGAAAATAATATTTTTCATTTATATTGTTATAAGTCTTAAACTTTAAGACGGCGGGAGTTGAATTACTTTCGCATAGGTAGCCAAATGCCTCGTCATCTTATTAGTGACGTGAAAAATGAAAATAATATTTTTCATTTATATTGTTATAAGTCTTAAACCTTATAACGGCGGAAGATGAATTACTTTCGTTTAGGTAGCCAAATGCCTCGTCATCTTAATAGTGACGTGAAAAATGAAAATAATATTTTTCATTTATATTGTTATAAGTCTTAAACTTTAAGACGGCGGGAGTTGAATTACTTTCGCATAGGTAGCCAAATGCCTCGTCATCTTATTAGTGACGTGAAAAATGAAAATAATATTTTTCATTTATATTGTTATAAGTCTTAAACCTTATAACGGCGGAAGATGAATTACTTTCGTTTAGGTAGCCAAATGCCTCGTCATCTTATTAGTGACGTGAAAAATGAAAATAATATTTTTCATTTATATTGTTATAAGTCTTAAACTTTAAGACGGCGGGAGTTGAATTACTTTCGCATAGGTAGCCAAATGCCTTGTCATCTTATTAGTGACGCGCATGATTCAATTCAAGAGATTCCTTCTGTCCCTATTTAAAACCTCACGGATATTAAAAATATTAAACATATATTGTTATAAGTCTTAAACCTTAAGACGGCGGGAGTTGAATTACTTTCGCATAGGTAGCCAAATGCCTCGTCATCTTATTAGTGACGCGCATGATTCAATTCAAGAGATTCCTTCTGTCCCTATTTAAAACCTCACGGATATTAAAAATATTAAACATATATTGTTATAAGTCTTAAACCTTAAGACGGCGGGAGTTGAATTACTTTCGCATAGGTAGCCAAATGCCTCGTCATCTTATTAGTGACGCGCATGATTCAATTCAAGAGATTCCTTCTGTCCCTATTTAAAACCTCACGGATATTAAAAATATTAAACATATATTGTTATAAGTCTTAAACCTTAAGACGGCGGGAGTTGAATTACTTTCGCATAGGTAGCCAAATGCCTTGTCATCTTATTAGTGACGCGCATGATTCAATTCAAGAGATTCCTTCTGTCCCTATTTAAAACCTCACGGATATTAAAAATATTAAACATATATTGTTATAAGTCTTAAACCTTAAGACGGCGGGAGTTGAATTACTTTCGCATAGGTAGCCAAATGCCTCGTCATCTTATTAGTGACGCGCATGATTCAATTCAAGAGATTCCTTCTGTCCCTATTTAAAACCTCACGGATATTAAAAATATTAAACATATATTGTTATAAGTCTTAAACCTTAAGACGGCGGGAGTTGAATTACTTTCGCATAGGTAGCCAAATGCCTCGTCATCTTATTAGTGACGCGCATGATTCAATTCAAGAGATTCCTTCTGTCCCTATTTAAAACCTCACGGATATTAAAAATATTAAACATATATTGTTATAAGTCTTAAACCTTAAGACGGCGGGAGTTGAATTACTTTCGCATAGGTAGCCAAATGCCTCGTCATCTTATTAGTGACGCGCATGATTCAATTCAAGAGATTCCTTCTGTCCCTATTTAAAACCTCACGGATATTAAAAATATTAAACATATATTGTTATAAGTCTTAAACCTTAAGACGGCGGGAGTTGAATTACTTTCGCATAGGTAGCCAAATGCCTCGTCATCTTATTAGTGACGCGCATGATTCAATTCAAGAGATTCCTTCTGTCCCTATTTAAAAACTCACGAATATTAAAAATATTAAAAATATTTTCATATGGATATGCAATCGTATGGATATCCAAATATGTGTGGGAAAGTCGTACTTCCTATACGATAAATGACCGGATTGACGAAACCGTGTTCAAAAAGGTATATAGGGTAGGTGGTGTTCGGCCTACCAATATAATATTAAAATAATATTATATTAAACAGAAGATCGCCAGTATTAATATATAAGCATATGGTTATGAATACATATGCATATAACATATATGAAAATATATGAATATATAAAAAAAAATATATATGAATATGAAAATATTTATATGTATATGGAATATATGGTAGGTGATGATGTTAGCCTACCATATAATATATAATATAATAATTTAATTATATTATATTAAATATGGAAATATTAAAAATATATTAAAAATATTAAAAATATTTTCATATGGATATGCAATCGTATGGATATCCAAATATGTGTGGGAAAGTCATACTTCCCATACAATAAATGACCGGATTGACGAAACCGTGTTCAAAAAGGTATATAGGGTAGGTGGTGTTCAGCCTGCCAATATAATATTAAAATAATATTATATTAAACAGAAGACCGCCAGTATTAATATATGAGCATATGGTTATGAATACATATGCATATAACATATATGAAAATATATGAATATAAAAAAATATATATGGATATGAAAATATTTATATGTATATGAAATATATGGTAGGTGATGAGGATAGCCTACCATATAATATATAATATAATAATTTAATTATATTATATTAAATATGGAAATATTAAAAATATATTAAAAATATTAAAAATATTTTCATATGGATATGCAATCGTATGGATATCCAAATATGTGTGGGAAAGTCATACTTCCCATACAATAAATGACCGGATTGACGAAACCGTGTTCAAAAAGGTATATAGGGTAGGTGGTGTTCGGCCTACCAATATAATATTAAAATAATATTATATTAAACAGAAGACCGCCAGTATTAATATATGAGCATATGGTTATGAATACATATGCATATAACATATATGAAAATATATGAATATAAAAAAATATATATGGATATGAAAATATTTATATGTATATGAAATATATGGTAGGTGATGGTGATAGCCTACCATATAATATATAATATAATAATTTAATTATATTATATTAAATATGGAAATATTAAAAATATATTAAAAATATTAAAAATATTTTCATATGGATATGCAATCGTATGGATATCCAAATATGTGGGGGAAAGTCATACTTCCCATACAATAATGACCGGATTGACGAAACCGTGTTCAAAAAGGTATATAGGGTAGGTGGTGTTCGGCCTACCAATATAATATTAAAATAATATTATATTAAACAGAAGACCGCCAGTATTAATATATAAGCATATGGTTATGAATACATATGCATATAACATATATGAAAATATATGAATATAAAAAAATATATATGGATATGAAAATATTTATATGTATATGAAATATATGGTAGGTGATGGTGATAGCCTACCATATAATATATAATATAATAATTTAATTATATTATATTAAATATGGAAATATTAAAAATATATTAAAAATATTAAAAATATTTTCATATGGATATGCAATCGTATGGATATCCAAATATGTGTGGGAAAGTCATACTTCCCATACAATAAATGACCGGATTGACGAAACCGTGTTCAAAAAGGTATATAGGGTAGGTGGTGTTCAGCCTGCCAATATAATATTAAAATAATATTATATTAAACAGAAGATCGCCAGTATTAATATATAAGCATATGGTTATGAATACATATGCATATAACATATATGAAAATATATGAATATATAAAAAAAAAATATATATGAATATGAAAATATTTATATGTATATGGAATATATGGTAGGTGATGATGTTAGCCTACCATATAATATATAATATAATAATTTAATTATATTATATTAAATATGGAAATATTAAAAATATATTAAAAATATTAAAAATATTTTCATATGGATATGCAATCGTATGGATATCCAAATATGTGTGGGAAAGTCATACTTCCCATACAATAAATGACCGGATTGACGAAACCGTGTTCAAAAAGGTATATAGGGTAGGTGGTGTTCAGCCTGCCAATATAATATTAAAATAATATTATATTAAACAGAAGATCGCCAGTATTAATATATAAGCATATGGTTATGAATACATATGCATATAACATATATGAAAATATATGAATATATAAAAAAAAATATATATGAATATGAAAATATTTATATGTATATGGAATATATGGTAGGTGATGATGTTAGCCTACCATATAATATATAATATAATAATTTAATTATATTATATTAAATATGGAAATATTAAAAATATATTAAAAATATTAAAAATATTTTCATATGGATATGCAATCGTATGGATATCCAAATATGTGTGGGAAAGTCATACTTCCCATACAATAAATGACCGGATTGACGAAACCGTGTTCAAAAAGGTATATAGGGTAGGTGGTGTTCAGCCTGCCAATATAATATTAAAATAATATTATATTAAACAGAAGACCGCCAGTATTAATATATGAGCATATGGTTATGAATACATATGCATATAACATATATGAAAATATATGAATATAAAAAAATATATATGGATATGAAAATATTTATATGTATATGAAATATATGGTAGGTGATGAGGATAGCCTACCATATAATATATAATATAATAATTTAATTATATTATATTAAATATGGAAATATTAAAAATATATTAAAAATATTAAAAATATTTTCATATGGATATGCAATCGTATGGATATCCAAATATGTGTGGGAAAGTCATACTTCCCATACAATAAATGACCGGATTGACGAAACCGTGTTCAAAAAGGTATATAGGGTAGGTGGTGTTCGGCCTACCAATATAATATTAAAATAATATTATATTAAACAGAAGACCGCCAGTATTAATATATGAGCATATGGTTATGAATACATATGCATATAACATATATGAAAATATATGAATATAAAAAAATATATATGGATATGAAAATATTTATATGTATATGAAATATATGGTAGGTGATGGTGATAGCCTACCATATAATATATAATATAATAATTTAATTATATTATATTAAATATGGAAATATTAAAAATATATTAAAAATATTAAAAATATTTTCATATGGATATGCAATCGTATGGATATCCAAATATGTGTGGGAAAGTCATACTTCCCATACAATAAATGACCGGATTGACGAAACCGTGTTCAAAAAGGTATATAGGGTAGGTGGTGTTCGGCCTACCAATATAATATTAAAATAATATTATATTAAACAGAAGACCGCCAGTATTAATATATAAGCATATGGTTATGAATACATATGCATATAACATATATGAAAATATATGAATATAAAAAAATATATATGGATATGAAAATATTTATATGTATATGAAATATATGGTAGGTGATGGTGATAGCCTACCATATAATATATAATATAATAATTTAATTATATTATATTAAATATGGAAATATTAAAAATATATTAAAAATATTAAAAATATTTTCATATGGATATGCAATCGTATGGATATCCAAATATGTGTGGGAAAGTCATACTTCCCATACAATAAATGACCGGATTGACGAAACCGTGTTCAAAAAGGTATATAGGGTAGGTGGTGTTCAGCCTGCCAATATAATATTAAAATAATATTATATTAAACAGAAGACCGCCAGTATTAATATATGAGCATATGGTTATGAATACATATGCATATAACATATATGAAAATATATGAATATAAAAAAATATATATGGATATGAAAATATTTATATGTATATGAAATATATGGTAGGTGATGGGGATAGCCTACCATATAATATATAATATAATAATATTTATTATATTATAATAAATATGGAAATATTAAATTATTTTCATATGGATATGGATATGGATATGGATATGGATATACATATTCATATGGATATACTAAAATATACTGAAATATACCGATGAGTATATTTAGGTGAGGGTAAAAAGGCAAATAAATACCCAGCTTGACGAAAGTGTG
>NW_027222852.1:0-7500 GCF_030179905.1 Drosophila bipectinata | reverse complement strand
CAAGTTATTGGGATATAAACCTAATAGCGTAATTAACTTGACTATTAATGGGATTAGTTTTTTAACTATTTTATAGTTAATTAACACAATCCCGGGGCGTTCTATATAGTTATGTATAATAATATTTATATTATTTATGCCTCTAACTGGAACGTACCTTGAGCAGATATGCTGTGACCCGAAAGATGGTGAACTATACTTGATCAGGTTGAAGTCAGGGGAAACCCTGATGGAAGACCGAAACAGTTCTGACGTGCAAATCGATTGTCAGAATTGAGTATAGGGGCGAAAGACCAATCGAACCATCTAGTAGCTGGTTCCTTCCGAAGTTTCCCTCAGGATAGCTGGTGCATTTTAATGTTATATAAAATAATCTTATCTGGTAAAGCGAATGATTAGAGGCCTTAGGGTCGAAACGATCTTAACCTATTCTCAAACTTTAAATGGGTAAGAACCTTAACTTTCTTGATATGAAGTTTAAGGTTATGATATAATGTGCCCAGTGGGCCACTTTTGGTAAGCAGAACTGGCGCTGTGGGATGAACCAAACGTAATGTTACGGTGCCCAAATTAACAACTCATGCAGAAACCATGAAAGGCGTTGGTTGCTTAAAACAGCAGGACGGTGATCATGGAAGTCGAAATCCGCTAAGGAGTGTGTAACAACTCACCTGCCGAAGCAACTAGCCCTTAAAATGGATGGCGCTTAAGTTGTATACCTATACATTACCGCTAAAGTAGATGATTTATATTACTTGTAATATAAATTTGAAACTTTAGTGAGTAGGAAGGTACAATGGTATGCGTAGAAGTGTTTGGCGTAAGCCTGCATGGAGCTGCTATTGGTACAGATCTTGGTGGTAGTAGCAAATAATCGAATGAGACCTTGGAGGACTGAAGTGGAGAAGGGTTTCGTGTGAACAGTGGTTGATCACGAGTTAGTCGGTCCTAAGTTCAAGGCGAAAGCCGAAAATTTTCAAGTAAAAATAAATATTACAATTATTGTGAAAATTATATACTTGAATAATTTTGAACGAAAGGGAATACGGTTCCAATTCCGTAACCTGTTGAGTATCCGTTTGTTATTAAATATGGGCCTCGTGCTCATCCTGGCAACAGGAACGACCATAAAGAAGCCGTCGAGAGATATCGGAAGAGTTTTCTTTTCTGTTTTATAGTCGTACTACCATGGAAGTCTTTCGCAGAGAGATATGGTAGATGGGCTAGAAGAGCATGACATATACTGTTGTGTCGATATTTTCTCCTCGGACCTTGAAAATTTATGGTGGGGATACGCAAACTTCTCAACAGGCCGTACCAATATCCGCAGCTGGTCTCCAAGGTGAAGAGTCTCTAGTCGATAGAATAATGTAGGTAAGGGAAGTCGGCAAATTAGATCCGTAACTTCGGGATAAGGATTGGCTCTGAAGATTGAGATAGTCGGGCTTGATTGGGAAACAATAATATGGTTTATGTGCTCGTTCTGGGTAAAGAGAGGTATAATCATTTATGGTTGTAACTTGTTCCCCGGATAGTTTAGTTACGTATCCAATTGTGGAACTTTCTTGCTAAAATTTTTAAGAATACTAGTTGGGTCAAACCAATTAGTTCTTATTAATTATAACGATTATCAATTAACAATCAATTCAGAACTGGCACGGACTTGGGGAATCCGACTGTCTAATTAAAACAAAGCATTGTGATGGCCCTAGCGGGTGTTGACACAATGTGATTTCTGCCCAGTGCTCTGAATGTCAAAGTGAAGAAATTCAAGTAAGCGCGGGTCAACGGCGGGAGTAACTATGACTCTCTTAAGGTAGCCAAATGCCTCGTCATCTAATTAGTGACGCGCATGAATGGATTAACGAGATTCCTTCTGTCCCTATCTACTATCTAGCGAAACCACAGCCAAGGGAACGGGCTTGGAATAATTAGCGGGGAAAGAAGACCCTTTTGAGCTTGACTCTAATCTGGCAGTGTAAGGAGACATAAGAGGGGTAGAATAAGTGGGAGATATTAGACTTCGGTTTGGTATCGACAATGAAATACCACTACTCTTATTGTTTCCTTACTTACTTGATTAAATGGAACGTGTATCATTTCCTAGCCATTATACGGATATATTTATTATATCTTATGGTATTGGGTTTTGATGCAAGCTTCTTGATCAAAGTATCACGAGTTTGTTATATAATCGCAAACAAATTCTTTAATGAGAGATGCATTCATGTATTATCGATTTGAAAATTTGGTATAACTCCAATTACTCAGGTATGATCCAATTCAAGGACATTGCCAGGTAGGGAGTTTGACTGGGGCGGTACATCTCTCAAATAATAACGGTTGTCCCAAGGCCAGCTCTGTGCGGATAGAACACACACATAGCGCAAAAGGCCAAATGCTGACTTGATCTCGGTGTTCAGGACCCGCAGGGACAGCCAAAGCTCGCCTATCGATCCTTTTGGTTAAAGACGTTTTTAACAAGAGGTGTCAGAAAAGTTACCATAGGGATAACTGGCTTGTGGCGGCCAAGCGTTCATAGCGACGTCGCTTTTTGATCCTTCGATGTCGGCTCTTCCTATCATTGTGAAGCAAAATTCACCAAGCGTTGGATTGTTCACCCATGCAAGGGAACGTGAGCTGGGTTTAGACCGTCGTGAGACAGGTTAGTTTTACCCTACTAATGACAAAACGTTGTTGCGACAGCATTCCTGCGTAGTACGAGAGGGACGGTAGGTAAGGAGTAATGGACACGTACTTGTTGGGGAGAAGGGTGGTATGACGCTACGTCCGTTGGATTATGCCTGAACGCCTCTAAGGTCGTATCCGTGCTGGACTGCAATGATAAATAAGGGGCAATTTGCATTGTATGGCTTCTAAACCATTTAAAGTTTATTATTTATATTTTAAACGACAATGGATGTGATGCCAATGTAATTTGTAACATAGTAAATTGGGAGGATCTTTGATCACCTGATGCCATGCTAGTTACATATGAAAACATTATTTAATACAATGACAAAGCCTAGAATCAATTGTAAACGACTTTTGTAACGGGCAAGGTGTTGTAAGTGGTTGAGCAGCTGCCATACTGCGATCCACTGAAGCTTATCCTTTGCTTGATGATTCGAAATATAAAAAAAATGTAAATATGCATGTGTAAATATGTATATTTAGTATAAAAAATCTTTATATGCTATATCTAAGAAAGCATATAAGGATTTATCACGGGTTGTCCACGTTTCCCTACTAATTGTGGCCTACTAACTGTTTCGTCATCTTATTAGTGACGTGAAAAATGAAAATAATATTTTTCATTTATATTGTTATAAGTCTTAAACCTTAAGACGGCGGGAGTTGAATTACTTTCGTTTAGGTAGCCAAATGCCTCGTCATCTTATTAGTGACGTGAAAAATGAAAATAATATTTTTCATTTATATTGTTATAAGTCTTAAACCTTATAACGGCGGAAGATGAATTACTTTCTTTTAGGTAGCCAAATGCCTCGTCATCTTATTAGTGACGTGAAAAATGAAAATAATATTTTTCATTTATATTGTTATAAGTCTTAAACTTTAAGACGGCGGGAGTTGAATTACTTTCGCATAGGTAGCCAAATGCCTCGTCATCTTATTAGTGACGCGCATGATTCAATTCAAGAGATTCCTTCTGTCCCTATTTAAAACCTCACGGATATTAAAAATATTAAACATATATTGTTTATAAGTCTTAAACCTTAAGACGGCGGGAGTTGAATTACTTTCGCATAGGTAGCCAAATGCCTCGTCATCTTATTAGTGACGCGCATGATTCAATTCAAGAGATTCCTTCTGTCCCTATTTAAAACCTCACGGATATTAAAAATATTAAACATATATTGTTATAAGTCTTAAACCTTAAGACGGCGGGAGTTGAATTACTTTCGCATAGGTAGCCAAATGCCTCGTCATCTTATTAGTGACGTGAAAAATGAAAATAATATTTTTCATTTATATTGTTATAAGTCTTAAACTTTAAGACGGCGGGAGTTGAATTACTTTCGCATAGGTAGCCAAATGCCTCGTCATCTTATTAGTGACGTGAAAAATGAAAATAATATTTTTCATTTATATTGTTATAAGTCTTAAACCTTATAACGGCGGAAGATGAATTACTTTCGTTTAGGTAGCCAAATGCCTCGTCATCTTAATAGTGACGTGAAAAATGAAAATAATATTTTTCATTTATATTGTTATAAGTCTTAAACTTTAAGACGGCGGGAGTTGAATTACTTTCGCATAGGTAGCCAAATGCCTCGTCATCTTATTAGTGACGTGAAAAATGAAAATAATATTTTTCATTTATATTGTTATAAGTCTTAAACCTTATAACGGCGGAAGATGAATTACTTTCGTTTAGGTAGCCAAATGCCTCGTCATCTTATTAGTGACGTGAAAAATGAAAATAATATTTTTCATTTATATTGTTATAAGTCTTAAACTTTAAGACGGCGGGAGTTGAATTACTTTCGCATAGGTAGCCAAATGCCTTGTCATCTTATTAGTGACGCGCATGATTCAATTCAAGAGATTCCTTCTGTCCCTATTTAAAACCTCACGGATATTAAAAATATTAAACATATATTGTTATAAGTCTTAAACCTTAAGACGGCGGGAGTTGAATTACTTTCGCATAGGTAGCCAAATGCCTCGTCATCTTATTAGTGACGCGCATGATTCAATTCAAGAGATTCCTTCTGTCCCTATTTAAAACCTCACGGATATTAAAAATATTAAACATATATTGTTATAAGTCTTAAACCTTAAGACGGCGGGAGTTGAATTACTTTCGCATAGGTAGCCAAATGCCTCGTCATCTTATTAGTGACGCGCATGATTCAATTCAAGAGATTCCTTCTGTCCCTATTTAAAACCTCACGGATATTAAAAATATTAAACATATATTGTTATAAGTCTTAAACCTTAAGACGGCGGGAGTTGAATTACTTTCGCATAGGTAGCCAAATGCCTTGTCATCTTATTAGTGACGCGCATGATTCAATTCAAGAGATTCCTTCTGTCCCTATTTAAAACCTCACGGATATTAAAAATATTAAAACTATATTGTTATAAGTCTTAAACCTTAAGACGGCGGGAGTTGAATTACTTTCGCATAGGTAGCCAAATGCCTCGTCATCTTATTAGTGACGCGCATGATTCAATTCAAGAGATTCCTTCTGTCCCTATTTAAAACCTCACGGATATTAAAAATATTAAACATATATTGTTATAAGTCTTAAACCTTAAGACGGCGGGAGTTGAATTACTTTCGCATAGGTAGCCAAATGCCTCGTCATCTTATTAGTGACGCGCATGATTCAATTCAAGAGATTCCTTCTGTCCCTATTTAAAACCTCACGGATATTAAAAATATTAAACATATATTGTTATAAGTCTTAAACCTTAAGACGGCGGGAGTTGAATTACTTTCGCATAGGTAGCCAAATGCCTCGTCATCTTATTAGTGACGCGCATGATTCAATTCAAGAGATTCCTTCTGTCCCTATTTAAAACCTCACGGATATTAAAATATTAAACATATATTGTTATAAGTCTTAAACCTTAAGACGGCGGGAGTTGAATTACTTTCGCATAGGTAGCCAAATGCCTCGTCATCTTATTAGTGACGCGCATGATTCAATTCAAGAGATTCCTTCTGTCCCTATTTAAAAACTCACGAATATTAAAAATATTAAAAATATTTTCATATGGATATGCAATCGTATGGATATCCAAATATGTGTGGGAAAGTCGTCCTTCCTATACGATAAATGACCGGATGACGAAACCGTGTTCAAAAAGGTATATAGGGTAGGTGGTGTTCGGCCTACCAATATAACATTAAAATAATATTATATTAAACAGAAGATCGCCAGATTAATATATAAGCATATGGTTATGAATACATATGCATATAACATATATGAAAATAATGACTTATATAAAAAAATATATATTGAATATGAAAATATTTATATGTATATGGAATATATGGTAGGTGATGATGTTAGCCTACCATATAATATATAATATAATAATTTAATTATATTATATTAATATGGAAATATTAAAAATATATTAAAAATATTAAAAATATTTTCATATGGATAGGCAATCGTATGGATATCCAAATATGTGTGGGAAAGTCAGACTTCCCAGACAAGAAATGACCGGATGGACGAAACCGTGTTCAAAAAGGTATATAGGGTAGGTGGTGTTCAGCCTCCCCATCTAATATTAAAATAATATTATATTAAACAGAAGACCGCCAGTATTAATATATGAGCATATGGTTATGAATACATATGCATATAACATATATGAAAATATATGAATATAAAAAAATATATTGGATATGAAAATATTTATATGTATATGAAATATATGGTAGGTGATGAGGATAGCCTACCATATAATATATAATATAATAATTTATTATATTATATTAAATATGGAAAATATTAAAAAATTATATTAAAAATATTAAAAATATTTTCATATGGATATGCATCGATGGAATCCAAATATGTGTGGGAAAGTCATACTTCCCATACAATAAATGACCGGATTGACGAACCGTGTTCAAAAAGGTAATAGGGTAGGTGGTGTTTCGGCCTACCAATATAATATTAAAATAATATTATATTAAACAGAAGACCGCCAGTATTAATATATGAGCATATGGTTATGAATACATATGCATATAACATATATGAAAATATATGAATATAAAAAAATATATATGGATATGAAAATATTTATATGTATATGAAATATATGGTAGGTGATGGTGATAGCCTACCATATAATATATAATATAATAATTTAATTATATTATATTAATATGGAAATATTAAAAATATATTAAAAATATTAAAAATATTTTCATATGGATATGCAATCGTATGGATATCCAAATATGTGTGGGAAAGTCATACTTCCATACAATAAATGACCGGATTGACGAAACCGTGTTCAAAAAGGTATATAGGGTAGGTGGTGTTCGGCCTACCAATATAATATTAAATAATATTATATTAAACAGAAGACCGCCAGTATTAATATATAAGCATATGGTTATGAATACAGATGCATATAACATATATGAAAATATATGAATATAAAAAAAATATATATTGGATATGAAAATATTTATATGTATATGAAATATATGGTAGGTGATGGTGATAGCCTACCATATAATATATAATATATATTTAATTATATTATATTAAATATGGAAATATTAAAAATATATTAAAAATATTAAAATATTTTCATATGGATATGCAATCGTATGGATATCCAAATATGTGTGGGGAAAGTCATACTTCCATACAATAAATGACCGGATTGACGAAACCGTGTTAAAAAGGTATTATAGGTATGTTGGTGTTCAGCCTGCAATATAATATTAAAATAATATTATATTAAACAGAAACCGCCAGTATTAATATATGA